>NC_089794.1:48802041-48859541 GCF_040412425.1 Macrobrachium rosenbergii | reverse complement strand
ATATCTATATTTATTCTTATATACATATATATGTTATAATACATACATATATATGGATATATATATATATATATATATTTTATATTATATATATATATATATTATATATATTATATATATATATATATATATATATATATATATATATATATATATATATGTATGTGTGTGTGGATGTGTGTACTCATATTATATATATAGAAATATATATAAATCATATACACTTATACATATATATATATATATATATATATATATATATATATATATATATATATATATATATATAATACATATATATATATATATATATATATATTTCTGACTAATCAGGATACATCTAACTATGGAAAGCAAGGGCGTTATCCACTGGGCCCTTTGCTTCCACCTGAGACCTGGGTATGATCCTGACGTAGTCAGAAATTTATTTCTGTTCCACACACTGATTGTGTGTTATGATTTCTATATATATATATATATATATATATATATATATATATATATATATATATATATATATATATATATATATATATATATATATTATATATATAATACATATATGCATTTGTGCGTGGTCACTCTCCTGGAGGATAGAAGTAGGTGGAGTTTTTTGGAAGTGAAAGCAATGGAAAGCCATGAGTGCGGGAGTTTCATAAAGGATCTCTGCGTCGCATGGCAATGGAGACGATGTAGGTGAATTAATCCTTACACGCGTTCCTCCTTTGTGGTAGATCTTATCTTAGGTTCTTCGGTGAAATGTGAGACCGAGACTGAAGTTCGTATCACTTCACTATACAGTTATCAAATTACCGAATGGCTACATGGATACTTTCCCCCATGTGTCCCGAAAACCATACGTTACGAACGGTAGGACCTGTTTCGTTGATACCGTCTGTAGTGATTGAGCTGCTGGAGTGAGTGTCTGAACCTGATCCGCACCTCAATAAAGGCGTATACCCTATTGCGATGAAACTTTATAACTCTCCTATAACAGCTAAGCCTAATCGTCACTATGGCCAAATAAAACCCATCGTCTTACTGACTGTCGTGAAGCTGAATACAGCTTTATGTTATATCACATCTTTATGATACACCACAAGAATGCAAGAACCAATCGTGAAATATACTGTACTGTGGTGAAAGACTGACTGTGTGTGGCCACCAAAGGTTTCGCCAAAACATACAAGCACTAGCTCTTAGCTTAAATTTCTTTAAACAGTATTTTTATGACTTCAGTCATGATAATACTGTTTGCGAATTTGCGAACAGCTAAAAGGTTGCCAACTCAAATCAATGAGCTGAATCACTAGACGGTTTGAGTTCTCATGCGTTGCGTGATGGATTCTCGTGAAGAAGTTCGGCTCGCAATAGGCGAGGTTCAGATGATAAATAATTCTTGTTAATATTTCTTTTGTTTATTTCGCCAGCCTTTGAGATGCAGGAGAACACAAGAACTTGTGAAATTGTAAACAAGGATTTACAAAGTGAATTTGACATCACACAAGCAGTTATCCTTCACCAATTTAGTGCTCTTATCCATGAAAATAATTTTATTGCTTCCGGGCCAGACATAAATAGGATTATGGTGACCCACAATATAATACTGTCCCTAAATAGTTACCGACTACTGTACTTTCGTAACATGGTACTTAATAGTCCTGATCTGGGTAAAACCCTTGCTAATTCATTATTCCAGTGGGGTATTACTGATAATTTTAATCATTATTTAAATCTATACAAACACTATCGGGATCAACCTCCATATATGCATCCACATAAAAATTGTCACAGCCATTTTCCGGATTACTTGACTATTTATGCTCTGAAGAATAAACATAAAATCTGCTTACTGATCCATCTGCTCGTGCTGTTAACATGAGTCAAATAATCCTATTTTGTTTTTATACAAGTTGAAAATACGTCCGTCTAGTCTCGGATGATAAATCTTAAACTCTACTTTTTAGTTTTCTGTAAAGGAAAATTATTGAGATGGCTATTTGTCTGACCGTCCGCGCTTTTTCTGTCCCTCCCTCAGGTCTTAAAAAAACTGCTAGAGGCTGCAAATTGCTATGTTGATCATCCACCCTCCAATCATCAAACATAACAAACAGCAGCTCTTTAGCCTCAGTATTTTTTATTTTATTTATGGTTAAAGTTAGCCATGATCCTGCGTCTAGCACCGCTATAGGTGCCAACAACACAGGCCACCATCGGGCCGTGGCTGACAATTTCATGGGCCGCAGCTGAGTTTCATGGCCGTGGCTGAGAATTTCATACAGCATTATACGCTGTACAGAAAACTCGATTCTTCGGCGCATTTTTTCCTTGTTAATGTTTAACCCAAGTATAACAATGTAAAAAACTACTTGGCAGACTTTTCATTATATTTAGTTTTATGTTTTAAATGAATGACAAAGGAATGTCTAACGGCGTGTTCTCATAATGATCAAAAATGTAAAAGACAACAGAAGAAATTACATTCACACATATAATATATATATATATATATATATATATATATATATATATATATATATATATATATATATATATATATATATATATATATATATATATATATATATATATATATATATCACATTACCACAGGTGAAAAATAAGAAACATATATTTCGATTTATTTCAAGCCATTGACAGGACTGATACAGAGTGTGAGAAGTGTATATATACTACAAGAACAGTACTGACGAACATACACAACCGTTAGAGGCTCCATATCCCCACTCAGGCCGGTGTCGAGGTAGGAGTGGCCTTTAAAACTCATTTGGCTAAAAATCACAATAGACTCTCATTTTAGCCAAATGAGTTTTAAAAAACCACTCCTACCTCGACACCGGCCTGAGTGGGGATATGTAGCTCTAACGGTGTGTATGTATATTTGTGTACTGTTCTTGTAGTATATATATTTGTGACTTCTCACACTCTGTATCATTTCAATGGTTTGGAATAAAGTATTTTTTGGGTTTGTCCTTTTCCATATATATATATATATATATATATATATATATATATATATATATATATATATATACTACATATTAATATGTGTGTGTGTGTACATCCTGCAGTGACCGTGGATTCAGGGCTGTTTCAAAATATATTTTTTGGGTTTATCCTTTTCCTCACTGAATTAAAGACATCCTCGGCACTTCAACTAAGTGGTTGTTTTCCTCTCTGCATTCATCCCTTCTTAGAAATTCCTTTCTCGCTAAATTTACATCATTTACTCTTTCTGCTCCCTCTTCCTCATCTGCAGAATTAGAAAGCACTTTTTGTATCCTGAAGAACTGAGAGAGAGAGAGAGAGAGAGAGAGAGAGAGAGAGAGAGAGAGAGAGAGAGAGAGAGAGAGAGACCCTTTCTTCGCTTACATATCATGGCTCAGTCACAGAATCATGAAGTTGCTCACGTCATTCATGCCATCGAAACTTCTTGGTTAACCACGAACTTTATTCATGTGATCTTGACGTTCCTCACTCAATCTTCTACCAACATTATGATAAACTCCTTGTTTTCTGTTTCATGATACATATGTGTATTTTACATTGACTACTTTCTGTCTTATCATAACAATAAGCATTATTTACTTCTTGACGCCAGTATATTAATATATCATTTTACAGCTGGTTAATGTTAAGGAACTGCACCATGCCATGGCGAAATATAATAATAATAATAATAATAATAATAATAATAATAATAATAATAATAATAATAATAATAATAATAATAATAATAATAATAATAATGCGTCGGTTGTTAAAAATTAACACATTAAAAAGGAAAATCCAAAAGAAAAAATAAAAGGAAAATCATCAGTCATTCTGGCTCAGAGACTTGATTTTTAAGGTTCCATCAATCCTAAGAATGATGGCCAGTTTCTTCAAGAATCTAACTAAAGCCATAAACGTCTTCTTTGAAGAACATGGCCCCAACACCTCGTCTAAGTTCGTAAATTAAAGTTAAAGAGAAAAAACAAAAACTCTGTCATACTGTGTTTAATCATTCTTATCAGTTCCGAAATTATTGTGCAAGAATTTCATAATTTCGAAAGCTATTATTAATGATATTAAATTTTTCTTTGTTCCAGTTTTTTTAGTATTACTGTTATTAATAATCAGAGCCTCATTTTCACCACCATAGACTAAATCCAGGTGCCTAATTCACGGCTTGATTCAGCAGGGTCACCACGAGTTCTGGAACGGAGCATTCTCAACTGACCCTCTTTGCCCACGGTTTGGACCCGGGTCCTCTTACACAGTAGTCGAGAACGATAACGAATACGTCACGAAGTTCGTTATTATTATTATTATTATTATTATTATTATTATTATTATTATTATTATTATTCTTGTGATTTCAATCATGTTGGATACGTAGGGTCACTTCAGTACATCTTCAACCCAACACGAATAATTGTGACCTACTTTTAAGTCGTCGTTTTTTTATACATTTAAGGCAATTTTATCCCTCTGCATCTTGGATGTGAAATCTTGTAATGAAATTGATGATATTATTTGAGGTTGCTTGACATATGACATGATGACTTGATGGAAATTTTCTAATAATCTGTGGAATCTTTTTTAAGTTATGTTTTTTTTTTTAATTAATTTTTAAAAACTATCTTTAACATTTTCGTGGTGTTTTTGATCTTTTAAATATCTTACGTCGTTTTACAATATACTTCACCAAACTTCCTATAAAGAGTTAATAAATGAATTTTGAAAATTTCATGCAATCATAATTTAATGGTATTTTTTCTACTTTCAATTAAGTAAATAAAATTAAAAAGTTAATTTCTCAAAGTAGAAAGTTTTCGTATAGCCTATAGACTGCACATTTTTAAATTCTACCATTATATTGCAAGCCATGGATGTTATCAACGCTTCAATATGGCTAAATTCAAGAAAAACGTGTTTCGCAAAAATCTTATTTGAGATTCATTAACTTTTCCACAAACTCAGCTCGCTAATGGGAGACCGTATTCACGTAAACTTTTTTTCAACCAAAAATGAGTATTCAGAGGATATAATCTGTACCATGAAATGTCTTTTGAACTCTTTAAAACCATTCTGTGGTTTGAGAAAAAATTCATTATCTTGACCTACTTTCATCCCCATTCCAAGTCTTTGCTAATAACACAGAAGGTATCTTTTGGGCACACTTCCAAGACTTTAAATGGAGTGTCCCTTCAACTTTCATGACGCTTTTATTCACTTTGACAGTCTGCCCCATAGTGCCTTCAGTGCACCTCACGTGGTGCACTTTAGGCACCACTAAAGGGTGTTGGCAGCGACCCTTCGACCCCTAGCTGCACCCAAGTTTTTAGCCTTTTACTTTACCTCCACTCCCGCTTCCTTCCTTCATTCTCGCTGTCCAAAGTCTTTAACTGACTTCTTAATGTGACTGTCAGGTTTCTTCCCGCTCCAACTTTGGATTCTTTGTTCTTCATCCCCTTCCTTTCCTGGATCTCTTTATTTTGCAGTCCAACCACTCCAACTCCCTCATTTCATGTCTTAAGCACTGAATGACTGAAAGCGCCCCAGACCTTGGCTTGACAGCATAAATTCGTAAATTCAACTTTGATGTTTTTCACAACAGAATACTTATAAAGAATAGATGCCAAGCCTTTTGTAGGTCACTGTAACTTTTCTAGCTGAGAAACATTCTTCTCACGAGACTATAAATTTGACATGTTGAACTTCATACGGATCATACACCCTCTTCTTCATCATATTTTTGAGGAACAATGTTACAGACTTTGGTTTTATGTTCACTTTACCACAAGTGATAAGAACCGACTCGCCAGTTCCAGGTGGCTCGAGAGGGGCATTCTAAATAGGAACTAACACGTGTACCTCTCAAACTTCTATATTTAGGCTGCCTAATCTTCTCCCAATTTCATGAAACACCTGTGCCTCTTGCTTACATGAAGCTTAATGGAAGAACACTGAACAAAAATTCGAATAATCTTCTAAACGTTCAGTGAACCCCGATGACCTTTTCCTATACAAATAAGGGACGTACCTGAAACCCTTGTTGTATGCCGCAATACGGTGATTGAATGAAACTGCCGTACGTTCAGAAAAATGCTTTTAAAAAATTCAGTAACTGCGTAAGTAGAAGTCGTTATACGTCAAATTTGTGAAATATTCTCATAGAGGGGTGCCGTTCCTTTAAGTCGATTTGAATGACAAAAGAATGAGTAACATCCAAAAGCATCGTATGCTTGGCATTACAGACCTGTTGAAAAAAGGGAAAATGAAGAAAATAGAATTTCCAAGTTGCACCCAAAAACCTCCATGTTTTCCTAAAAATATCGCCTTAATCACTTGAAGGCACTTTCCTTGTGCTGCAACATTATTGAAATGTGTTCAATAACTGGTGATAAAAAATATTACCAGTAATGATAATAATTATTATTTTTTCTACAATAATAATAATAATAATAATATAATTTGGCAGCAGACCCTCTTTTAAACAGGTTCTATTGAATATTATTTCTACTGCATTTATTTTGTAGATTTTTCTATTTTCCTTATAACTTCTCTTCAATGGAGGTGCGTGCTAACAGCTCGCCTATATAAAAAGTCAAAATCTGGAATATATTCTAATAATTTTGACTTTTCCCCATAATAATAATAATAATAATAATAATAATAAAAATAAATGCAGCTAATAATAATAATAATAATAATAATAATAATAATAATAATAATAATTATTATTATTATTATTATTATTATTATTATTATTATTATTATTATTATTATTACTATTATTATTATTATTATTACCTACATAAGCTTAAGAAAAGAGTCTGCTGGTGTCATGAGTAAATTCAAAACTCTTACAGAGTGACTCCTGTCAAAGAAGTAAAGTAAATCATATGTAAGGTAAATTAGACGTAATTTTGACTTGAAATTATTTGAAAGCGGAACCTATGTCTGAGGTCACTCAGTACCTGGTATACATACTGTGTAGTACATTTTGTCGTAAAACTCCCACTAACTCTTTGCCAAGTCAAACTACTTAAACTAATGAATAAATGAAACACCACCTCTCTTCAACATAAGTTTATGAAATTCTTAATTCTCTGCTTAAATGTTCTCGAATTCTGATCAGCATTATCCTTCCCATTTTGCTGAGGGGGTATTTAATAATAATAATAATAATAATAATAATAATAATAATAATAATAATAATAATAATAATAATAATAATAATAATAATGTACTCACCACTCGCTTTTTCTGACAGCCGCACGTATAATCAGGACGAAGACACAGACCTCACAAATATTCTCTTTGGGGATTATAATTGTCAACGCTGAAAATCCTTGAAATTTCAAGCTAGTATAAGATAATGCTCTGGATTTATTTTGTACTAATCGTGTTCATAATTTTATGAATTCGTATAGCAATGTAAAAACATGCTTTGCGTTTGTCATGAATGGCTAAGCAAAAAGCATTAACTTACACTGTGTGTTTCTACTGTGGCTTTTTTCTTAACCATGAATTGTTCTGCTATATTCTCCCAGGACACTGAGGTTATTCTGGGAAACGAATGGGAGCCTCAAAGGGCACTTGCAATTAGTACAGATATTTCGTTCATTTGAATTCAAACTAAGTTTAGTGCTAGCGTAATAGTTTACTACGTTTCAGAGTTTGGGGAAAAAAGGCGCGTGGCCTTTTATCCGATAAAAAGAGGGGTTCACGCTAACTTTTTCTGAGGGAAAAGTTACTTTATTTATTGCTTTTAGGTCCTCTGATGAATAGCTTCGGAATTTCCCTGTGCGAATGCGAACTTTCAAGCAATATTTACACCGGACTTTTATCTTCCATTAGAAATTCAGGAACCTGCTCAGCACTCAGCATTTTAGTTTGCTGGTGTTCTCGATGTCGCGACTTCGGTTTCAAAATATCTTCTTATTATTTCACTATCAAAAGAGACAGAAATATATCTGTAAAAAAATTACATGAATTTCGTAAAGTCAACTCTCTCTCTCTCTCTCTCTCCCAGAGCGGACGACAAGATGAAGAAGGGTGTCTACGATACATTGTTTCGAATGTACATAGACTTTCTTAAATAAGAAGCATACCCTATTTCTTGGTAGGAGTGTAAATGGTAAAAATTACTTTTATCTACATTGAAAATTCGACCCCAATGACGCTTCTACTAGCATAAATCCTTATGTGAAATTGTAGACTATAAAACTCCTGGATACAAATCTATAACTATTTTAATATGTCTGAATTCGATGTGGTAAATTGCATATTTCCGCATTTCACTTATCAATTCTTTAAGCGACCAGCTACTAGTGTTTGTTAATTACTCGTAATAGTTCTCGATCACTGATTCTGACGAGGAAAAATATATCTTCACTAGCTCCGACTAACTCGGCTTTTCTTACCAAGGAGCCCATTATTTCCTTTCATGAGTCTCTTTTATTGAAAGAGTATTTTATCCCTGCATATTCTCACATCATGCGTTTAGATCACTCTGGCTTTTTATGATTTGTTTATGTTTCTGTGTACCAATACAAAGACAAGCTGGCAACAAAAATAAATGGACAACTGGTTTGCTGTGAATACTGAAGAATGATACGGAAATTAATAATCAAGGCATCTTTTTCATATTCTGAGAATATAGTAAAATGACAATACACAGTCATCTCAAACTTCTTGACATCATATGCGATTAGTTTACAAAAATTTGACATTATGAAGCATCTGTACACCAAACATTTATACTGTAACTACCACAGACATAATTGTCACCCTCAAGAAATTCTTGAGAAGCAAATCCATCGAAGAGTGAGACGTTTCAGAATTCTGAACGAAAATCCGCCATGTTTGGAGTGTGGCAAGTCAATGGATACGGAAAATGCAGCAGGTCAGAATAAAGATGGAGGCTACAGTCGAAAGAGAAGGCTTTTCAAGAGATTGGAACAGATGGCTTCTAAGAGGCAGACGAAGATTTTTTGGGGGGGTTGGGGGAGATGAGAGGTAGCGAGGAATCCTGAATTGACCAGGCCTTTCAAGAGTCTGGGAGATACCAGCTTGCAAAAATTTTGAGAAAGAGACTTTCCAGAAAACTGGAAAAGTTGGTTTTCCAGATGCTGAGAGAAACGGGTTTTCAGGAGGCTGGATGAACCAGTATTTCAAGAGGATAGGAGAGCTGATTTAGCAAATAATGATGAACCGGACTTTTTTCAGAGGCAAAGTTAACTAGGTAAGAAGCTAACTAGTTAACACGTTAAAAAACTAACTGAGAAGCCAATGATTTGCTAAATGTAGATGGAATTAGCTTTCCACAGCTTAAACTCCTTTTTCGTGTTTATAGATATAGTACCCAGCTTTTCCCAACCCCGCCCCCCCCCCCACACAAAAAAAAAAAATGGAAAGGCTTGCTTTATAAATTTTAAGGTAGACTGCTTTTCAGGAGCTTGGAAAGGATTTTTTTCCCAAAGCTCAGGGCGTTGACTATCAAATAGTCATAAACTGCCTGATGCGCGTAAGGAGTTGCTGTTCTGCAGTTTCAAGAAATTGTAAAGACTATCTTTATTAAAGCTTTGTAACACAGCTTTCTAAAAGCTTTACTATCCATTTCAGGGACATTGAGTCATCGTTTTTTTCAAATATCTTTCAAACTAATCATTTGATCGAAATGGTACTTTGACGCAGTGTACAAGACACCTCCCGCTAATTTTTGGTAATATAGTGCATTGTCAAATGGTGTTAGTTAAGGAGTTTACTCTTTACTTTTAAAGGCAGTGTCGCATGAGTCAACAGGACTAATCTACGCAATCGAACGTCCGCTATCCTCCATTGGCAGGAAAGGGGGCCAGGAGGATGGGGAGGCCAGGAAAGTGGGTTGGGGAGGGATGAGGAGGGGAAGGGAGAGGGAGGGACGGGATGGGGATAAAGGACGTTCGAATGCATTGTTTGGTGATGCTTGGCAACACCAATTAAGTCAAGAATAAATGCCTTAACTGAGACCATTTGACAATGCACTATATTACCAAAAATTAGCGGGAGGTGTCTTGTACACTGTGTCAAAGTACCATTTCGATCAAATGATTAGTTTGAAAGATATTTAAAATAAAAAACGATGACTCGAGGTCCCTGAAATGGACAGTAAATCTCTTCCTGCGAAACAAAACGCCACACTAACAGTCAAGTTATGTTGGTTGTATATTCCTTAAAACTAAAATATGGTGATTTACAAATGCCTCCTTAGAATTACCATTTTGTAGCATACTAATTCACTGCAATGTGTCACACATTAATTGCATGATCATTCCCAAGCCCTGTTTTATATGAAGGCGATGTGGTTTTGGAATTTGTAAAGAAACTTAGCCAATGTTCTTGATATCGTAGTTTCCTCTCGGTTTTTACGCTTCATCTTTAACCTGAGTACTCTGCATCCTAATTTTGCATTTCTTCATCCTTCATGTGTGACTTCATCATGTCTTTATTACTTCCGTCGCTAGGTGCTTGCACGTAATAATAATTATACTCTTTCTGATAGCCAAATAATATATAATATATGAAAAAGTCTTTGCTAATGGCTAAAAACATTTTCACGTATTTCTTATACTTAATATCTTTAAGGAGGTAATAGGATGCCCAGCCAAAGGAGTTTAAAAGGAGCAGTTTAAGATGGAAATGGAGGAAGGGATGTGGGCGAATGATGAGTAGGATCTGACGACAAAATAAAATAAAAATAGACGGGTTTGTTAACAATCACTGAAAATCATTAGCCAAGGAAATTAGTTTCTAGATAATGCATTGGTGATCTACCTACAATACTTCCATCTCGACCTTGCAAACTGGAAGCAAATAACTTCTGCAAAAACCTCTCTTCATAATTATTAAGTAGCAACGTCAGAATATGCTTATACAGACCAGATCTATAAGCCAATACCCACGGTGCATATCCAATAATTCAATTCTTTTGAAGGAACTTCTGCAAAGCTAAGCGATGTGTTTCATGTCCAATGAACATTTAAACTCTCCCTCTCTCTCTCTCTCTCTCTCTCTCTCTCTCTCTCTCTCTCTCTCTCTCTCTCTCTCTCTCTCTCTCTCTCTCTCTCAATATTTAATATCAGTCAATCATTATCGGGAACTCATAAAATTTCCTTGCTGTCTCGTGTAAATATTCTGATACTTTTATAAAATTCCAACTGTTTTTATTTATTTATTTCTTTTTTTAAAATACGCCATGCATCAGGGACTTGTCCAAAGCTTTATAATTTTAGAATTACCATCTTTGTTATTGTATTTCGTTATCTTCATAAATTACATATGTAACTACAATGCATCGATTATACAAACATCAAAATAGAAAAAAAATGGAACGAAAGAAGCATCATAAGTAAGAAAAACGTTATAAAAAAAGGCGAAATTCACGAAAGGAAAAGATTCTCCTTCAAGGTTTTATTAAATTCCTAGATTAAAATCTCCAGGCTTAATTGCAAGAAATAAGAATTAACTTCCAACGTTTATGTCGTTATACTTTTAGTTGGGAGTAATGTGGTGGTTTTTGCTCGTTGACTGGGGACTGTTGTTATTACCAGCTTTCTGAAACCTGTACAAATCCTATTTCCAGGGACTGAGATCTTACTTACCTTGATTATTGAAATTAAAGTTTAATATGTTGGCGCATTCATTTTAAATTATTGCATTTTATTTCACACGAAAGATTATTATAAAAAACAAAGTGACGTATTAAACTGTGATTCATTGAGCTTTATTCAATTTCCTTTTTGTAAGATGGGTATCTGCATTTTCTGCTATGTTACCCTTAGCCCCAAAATATTGATGTCGGGCATCGTCATACAAGTCTACATTTATACACAGAAAACAGATACGAAATCAATAATTATTAAATATAAATAATATCAGTAAAGTTCAAAGATATTTAAAGATACTTAAATATCTCCTCAGAATAACAAAATATTCTTGAAAAACCTGTTTACACTGGAGAGTCATTTATAATGATTTACTACATATAGGTACTTGTACCCTCACATCTCGATTGCAAGTGCTTTAGTATCTGTAAAAACAAAAACTATCCTCGACTACTCTTTGTTGGACCTACTTGGTAACCGCACTAAAAATACAAGTCTATTTAAGCTGTGTTTGAGATCAGATGCTTTATGAACATGAAGGAGAATTTCCCATTTTTTATGAAAATCTGTACTATAAAACCTACACTGTAAAACAGGAATTGGTTTTCTGTTTATCACACTTTAAATGTCCCTTCCGGCCTTAATTATATTATTTTAATCCACATAATATTATATCGTGGGAGTCTTTCCATGTTCACACACTAAACCTACCTATGCATCATTAATAAATTTTGTAAAGACGTGATACAAAACCATCTTCATGACTTGCGAGTTGGAAGTTCATTAAAAACTCAGTCGAAGGTAGATTAGTTTTACCTGTTGAACAGGACCAACACGATACGAAACGGATTCCTTTTGACACGAACAACTTATACTGAAGCCCTCACTAGTAACAAAAGCCTTTACCTCTGTAAAAGACTTACACTTCACCAGAGACATGTAATATGTCTCTGCTGAATAGTGTGCGATAAACTGTCGACAATGAGCTTTACCCTCTCTTCTTTATTGAACGTTTGTGGTAAGGAGGACACAACACCGCTTCAAAGGGCTTTTCAGAGCTCATTTTGGAAAAAATGCTTGGATGCCAGAGGTGCGAGATACATTTGACAATTATTCTAATCTAGTCCCTTTTACTAAAAGTGTGGAGAAGTGAAAAACTTCCTATTGTATCTTTTGCTCGTTTATATGCAAAAAGGCTCATCATTTCTTACTTCGCAGTGCGGAAACTTATATTTTCCTGAACTAAAACATCGTCTTTGCATTAATAATCTTTTATTTCGCTGGAAACTTTGCCAATTTAAGAAAGGTACAATGTGACTAACCACAAATTGAGACATATATATTAGTACATTTGAAGGTGAATGATCTCTTCAATTAAGAAGCTGCAAATCATGCACCTTTCCCTTCATTAAGAACTCCAATCCTATTTTAGTTTTTCTATCTTATATCTCATTCACAAGTTGGCTATCACCAGGAAACGTATTATCATTTCTTCGCCAGTATTCAAGCCAAATCATACTACTCCCAATAGCAGTAGCATACGTCGGTACAGCAGCTAAAAGGTGTCATTATTCCTAAAAAAAAAAAAAGGGTTATTTTATTTACATTCCATTTTAAATTAGTAAAACAATCCTAAGTTTAAACAGTTTTCAATTTTCCTTTCTTTGCAGATACCATGAAAAGGCAGAATGGAACCATTCCATTTTGTTTAATTCCTCAAATGTTTCTAATTTTAACATTTTCAATTCATCTTCTAAGTTGATAAGTTTTACAGTGAAAAATCCTTCATTCTCGTTGATTGGTACGTAGGATTTGCTAGCACAGCATATTGATGTATTAATTTCTAAGGCTTATGGATGGTACACGGTGGTTTTACTTCTTTTTATTTTATTATATTTCCTTGATTCCATTTACACAGACCTCACCTTTTGGACAATTCACTGACATGCCAGTCTGCATCACTCGTTACTTATGATAGGCTTTGCTTGCCCCGAGATGTATTGACTATTTGCTGTATAACACCTCCACTTGGATCAGCAGTCTTTCATACTCCTTGAAAAGATTAATTGTAGCTGCTTTGGAAGGGCCTTTCCGTATATATTTTACGCCACATTGAAATCGTGGGATTATTATTATTATTATTATTATTATTATTATTATTATTATTATTATTATTATTATTATATTATTATTATTATATAGAATATGAACCCTTTTACATGGAACAAGCCCACAGGGGCCATTAACTTGCAATTCAGGATTTCAAAGAAAATGGAGTTCATTTGAATAGAGGGTAACAGTAAAAACAGAAAGACATAACAAATTAATAAATAAATATTAAAATATAAATAACTGATTAAAGTACAAGGAGAACTGTTTTAGGGTAGTAATGCATTGAATTTTCGCTTGAATTTTTGAGGCTGTAATTGCACATCTTCAGGGAGACTGTTCCGCAGTTCACCGGAGTGAGGAATAAAAGATTTCTGGAAAAGAAAAGTTCGACAGCAAAGCACATTTACTGCATACTGGTGCTGTTGTTCAGCAAATCTGGTCGCTCTCGGAGGAAAGGAGGATTGGGGCGATCGACTGTGAAATCGAAAGCTCTGTTAAAATACAACTAATGAAACACTGACAAACATGAGACCATCTGTCGATGGTCCAAGTCCTAAGTTCTAATGTTAGGAAAAGGAAACCTACCATCACCAATCACTCAATAAGAGATAAGTCTCTGGCAGGAGCAGACATCCACACCGGAGAACAATATCATAGTAGAGGAAGGACAAATGACCTAAAACATGTTGCGTTCATTTTATCATTGTAATAAAAGTATGAGGCCTTACGTACAATACATAACTTCCGTTAGATGTTTCTCAAAAGTAAGACGTGAGTCAAACGATACACTAAGTACGGTATAGTCAAAGCTTCAGACTCATTCAGCAGTCCCATTCACTTGAAGGGTAGGATGGGGTGGAAAATCAGTACAAGACCTACTAACCAATAGTTTTTGTTTTACTGGAGTTCATCCTCATACCCCATCGACTGCACTATTTAATAATCCGTTCCGTGTCACGATTGAGACTAAGTGTAGCTCCATTTCTCATAAATGCTACACTCACAAGTCTTACTTCATCGGCATACTGAACAATCTTGTTTTCCAGGCCAACAACCATATGACTTGTATACAATAGCGGACCAAGAACATTACACTGTGGAACTCCAGACACGATAGGCCTTGCATGTAAACAGTTACAAATAAAAAAAACCATTCTAAAGACATCCTTTAATCTTGAAAAACACAACAATTTCGAGGCACACTACGCTCCTCTTCAGGTTCGAAAAAAGCAAGAAAGAAAATTAGAAATACGTATAAAAATGAGTAAAAACGACATAGGGGTCACTAAAGTCACACCAAACTGGCCATGTGATCTTTTAACCACAATACGAAGGTTGGCAGTTTTAATAAGTGAAAAGAAAAGAGTCGTAATAAGACTGTCAAGTTTGTAAATCCTAGAATGAACTTGAACAATGGTTGTTACAAACTTGACGGTCTTATCAATGATCATGTTTGGAAAGCAGCCAACCTTTGTGTGATGTTGTTAAAAGCTTAAATGATCAGTTTGGTGTGACTTAAGCGATATCTATGTCGTTTAAACTTATTTCGATATTTATTCCTACTTTTATATTTCATTGTTCTCTTTTTATCTTTGGTATTTGCATTCTTGTTTTTACATTCACCTGAAGAGACACCTCATGTGGCTCAAAACTGTGTGTTTTTCAAGATTAAATAATGTCTTTAGGACGCTTTTTTTTTATTATTTACGGTAGGTTTTGGTTCGCAAAAGGTCACATCAACAGCAAGCCGCTGCTCCCGACTTGTATGGAAGTCTTGAAGTAATCCTGAAACATGTGCACCACTCCAAGATTCTGAAGGTTATGGTCCTATTACCTTCAACATATTTCTGCCATTTGCAAGCATAGTTGCTTCTCGTGCATTATTCTTCTTTATTCTGCTTATAACTGAGTTAACCTCCTTAGTTGTTTTGCAAACGAGTTAGTCTCTTGAAAATGAAAAGCTTTCAAAGTTCATAAAACCGCTTGAATTTGATCGATCATTTGAGTCATGCTCGTCAAATCAAGCACGTTCACATTCGACATGCAAGTTTTTTCTAGGCGTTTCTATACGAAGACCATCATAAAGAAACTTCCATTAACAGTCTTCAGACGATATGATTCTTTAGCGTTTTTAAAAGTTTAATTTTCTATTTCAACAATGAAACGTTGTCTGTTAAGACTGAATCCTCTACGTTCAGCATTAAACGTTATTTATGTCACTATTCTATATCATATCCATTCCGAACTTAAAATCCTTCCCTGGTATCCAAGTAAATGTAAGTTTCTTCTTATGTACATCTTTTGCAATATCCAAACTAAAGGTACCTTCATTTCAACTTTGGACGTAAGAATTTTAATCGCATGCATTCTTATTCAAAGATACTTACTCTTTTTATATCAAATAAATCACCCATTTCATGAAACAAGAAAAACAGGGTTAAACCATCAATATATTGGTCAAAGAAGGCGAATATTAAAAAAAAAGTATACAATTCTTGACTCCTCTTCAAAACTGGTTCATGTCCAAATATGTTCACCCTAGGTGTTTTACATTTAGACATGTACTGATGGTACTGAAAAATGTATCTGTAATTCTGCTGTTTCTCTTAAATTCTTTTCAGGCTATAATATGTTTATTAGTTATAACATAAGTCTTGGTATAAGGGTCGGCCCTTAAATGAAAATTAAACTGAAATCTCTCAAAACCTTATATAAAAGCAAAATCTGTATGTCAAATTTTTATAGACTGTTCCCCAGCTCTTATAAAAATTGTCGGTCAGAAGTTCTTTATCGTTGTACGAATGATATATCTGTAATCTAAGAAACTTTTCGACTAATCCGAGCAAGATTTTTAAATCAGTAGATTAAACAGCTGCCGTTCTAAAGATAACCACTTTTTGTTACGTTTATATATTTTTATGTAGATACTTTCTACATAAACTTTCTAGTCCGCCTTTTCACCCATTGTTTCTTCGAATGAAAATGAAAACCAAATAGTAAAGGAATGCAATAACGAAAAAGAATTTAAACGGTGACGTTACAACGGAGCAATTAAAATGAACTGGCTCTCAGGAAACCCATTAACATCAAAACAAAGACTGAGTAAACTAAAAATGATAAAAGATATTGTAAGTTTATTGTCGAGTAACGGATGCTACACAGGTTCGTTCAAAACTGAATAAAATAGATTTCATAAATGCTTACTATTACATATTTGCTCAATTTGTTTTCTTTTGACAACCTTTCAGTCCAATTTGGAAAAGAAATACAGACTTTCTCTATGCCACGATTCGAGCGTTAGTTTACCCAATCATCATCTCAAAAGTAAGACTCACGCTTTATAACGTTTATATATATATTTATAATATATATATATATATATATATATATATATATATATATATATATATATATATATATATATATATATATATATATATATATATATATATATATATATATATATAAATCACAGATGCACGTTATTTGGTATAGTAAAAAAGCACAGGAAAATAAGCCAGCAGATCCTTACCTAGCGCTCTCGCGTTCATTCACGCTTGGTCGGGTCACAGAGGAGTCACACTTCGGAAGAATGGTAAAAGGCAAAGAACAAGATGAAAAACCACAAGATAGTTAGTTGTCGAGGGATAACAGAGAAAGAGATCATCCAGGATATTCCAGTCACAAACTGCGACAAGATACTGAATGTTAAGAACAATGGAAGGGCTGACCACACAGTTTGTCAAACAGGTATAAAAATGAATTTTAATCTCTTTTCTTATATTTATTAAAAAATTTTTCATTATAAAAGCATCAAGTTTAAACAGACCAAAACGTATGTACAAAACACTAGCAGTCTTTGTCTTAATACAAGATTCAATGAGTCATTGCATGAAACTACGGATTTAACTTCACTCCAGTTAATAACCAATACTGGTAGTGTTTTAAACTTGAGTTTTGGTCTGTTTAAACTTGATGCTTTTATAATGAAAAGAGTGGTTGATAAATATACGAAAAGAGATTAAAATTCAGGTTGATGCACATTTGGTTAATATGGTCATCCTTCCCGTTGTTCTTAACGTTAAGAATCTTGTTTCAGTTGTGGTCAGATTATATTATACCAGATGATTTCTTTCTTTGCCACCTTATGACAATAAACCATCTGGTGGTTCTTCTACTTCTTCTTTTTTTACCTTTTACCATTCCTCTAAACTGCGTCTTATTTGAGCCCTGATGATGCGAGAATAAACGCAAAAGCGCTTGGTATGGATCTTCTGAATTATTTTCCCGTGGTTTTTGCTTGTATATATACTGATATATATATATATATATATATATATATATATATATATATATATATATATATATATATATAAATATATACATACATTTTATATATATATATATATATATATATATATATATATATATATATATATATATATATATATATATACATAACAAACGGATCTCCTGACTGGCATGTACGTCTGTGTGTGTGCAGGTGTCTGTATGTGTATCTGTGTCTATCATGTTTTCCAGTAATGAATATGCAGCTGTCTTCACAAAAGTCAAATATTCATTTTATCGTGTTTCATACTCTTACCTGCACCTTCACATGTCACTACTGCCAAGTCTAATTAGAATCCAGTATGTGCAGAAAAGTTATAATAGTTTCTTCAGTAGTAGCAGCAGCAGTAGTAATAATATTAATAATAACAATAATAAGCACCCAAGATCAAAACATGTGGTAGTATAGCAGTAAGATAATGAAACCAATGGCATCCAAAATGATTAAAGTAACAATAAGCATACAAGAAGTTATTGTTTCACGTGGAGTGGCAGAAATGATGCAAATGATAACAATATAATTATGATTATATAATAAAAATCAATATTAAATTATAAAGTAAAACCAATGTTATGCATCCCATAGGACACAAGAAAGAGTTAAGAATGAATGTTGACGTGACATGATTTAAAGCCTCACTAAACGATTAATGAACAAAAAGCAAGATAAATCTGCATTGCATGAAGAGCATTAGAAGTATTCCATCTACTGTCCAGTGATATGAGGGTAGACAACATCCAACGTGGAGAGGGCAACGCGTTATTGTGTCCTAATCATATCTTCTACTGCAGGCACCGACGTTATCTGTCTTGATTCATCCTTGACAGAACACACAGAACAGGAAGAGAATACGGAAGGAATGCGAAAACATCAACAGACTACAATATAGTACAGTAGTGCGAAGGAGAGTTGGGTGACAGGAATATTTTACAAAAAGAAACAAGAATTGTGATTTCTACCCAAGGAACGTACACTGGATAGAGTAAGGGTACGCCAGGGGAATTAATGGAAAAGTATAAAGTGCAGATCCATTTACCTATTTAGGGTATATTCTGTACGGGTTTCTTGCAAGATAGAAAGGTGTTATGAGAGGTAACTTTCTTCCTCATATCTAAAATGGAAGAGACTGCAGAGCATACAACCAAGCATTTTAAGAACAACAACTGTGCCATGTACAGGAAGGGCGGTGCATCTTTATCAAACCTATTTCTATCTCTGAAATGGTCAAGTTCTAAAGCCAGCTGGTCTTATTGAGTTTTTGGCTTTTAAGCAAGCTTTCAGGCTCCCTCTACATGAAGGGTATATTGATGATATTAGAAACAAGAGAGTCGTAGTGACTCTTTCCACACAGCAACAACAAGAGAAGCACTGTAAGCTAACATTTGGAAATCTTCTTTGTCTTATTTTACTTAAAGTCAGATAGAACAAACTGAAAAACGCAACACTCACCAACTCTCTGCTCGGCAACTTTGAGAGTGACGGCAGTTAGAGAAATAGGCTGAGACCTTCCTTTATCATTATAGGCTGATATCCTGATAGTGTAGGTCGTCCCTGGCTGGAGGGACTCGACAGAAAACTGAGGTTCGCCAGAGGACTGGTTCAGATGCAAGGCACCTTCTTCGTCATAAACCTCGGCCAGAAATGCCTGCTCCATCCCCCCATCAAAGCCATGCTCACACATCACCTCTATGTTCTCTGCGGTATTGTTGATGATCTCGCAATTCTCCGGGGAGGATGGAGGCCCTGCATGGAAATATACGTAATCGATTCAGAACTGGTGCATAGCAATACGTCATCATCTTTTCACAACTAATGCATCAGAGCACTGTCCATTTTGTGCATGATCTACAGTACTGTCTGGGTGCAACTTCGTGTGTGTGTGTGTGTTTGTGTGTGCATACATATACACATTGATAAAGGGATATATGCTTAAACACGTATGGTAGAAATAAGCTATACTTAATGTTGGCAATTCTTCATTGAAACATTTTTTAAAGACATAAATAATTACGGAATTAATCATTGCCTTCTCTCACCTCCTGTTTCATGTGGGTAATCCAATATCAAATTATAGTTTCATCTGTGTTTCCTCAATATGGGAAATGTGTCTGCTTTTTATTTCTATTCAGTCGTATGGTGATATCCTACAGGAAATTCAAGGACCATTACAAAATGTGTATGTTATGGCGTCTCTGCTAAAATTCTTCCCCAAACTGTTTCTTTTACCTTTTCCTTACGATTTTTCCTTAGCTATTTGATATAAGAAGGTGAAATGCACTTTGTTATCTTATTAAATCTGTCCAATTTCTTTGAAAGCTATTACATGCCCGGTATAACAATGGCTATATGTCGGCAAAATGTTAGGCCAGATTATATAGTGGTGATTTCAATGCCATACTTCGAATCAAGTCGGCTTGCTATGCAAATGATGAATGTCCATTTTAACCTGGCTTATTTGCTAAATAAGCATCCGCAATAAATGATACACACAAACTGCACGGACATTCACATAATTTCTCATACAAAAGTAATAATCAAAAGTAAAATAATCACATCCAAAAATATATTGCCCGGCACGACGAAAGCTATTGTTGCATCAAACAAAATTTTGAGGTTCTTCAAACTTTAATTAAGAGCTTATTTTCTTCTTTGATTACGAATTGCCCAACATTAAAGATGGATTGTGCGATGAAATTAATTTGGAAGAGAGCAGTCATTTTCTCTTAGTGTAGTCGAGGTGCTGCGAGGCTCTCTGAAACCCGGGGTGAGGGGATTGATTAACCTTCATCTGAAACGCAGTCTTGGTTCCAGAAAGGAACTTTTCTCGTTTCACTCTGGAGGTATTTTGTGGAAATATCTTTCAATATTACCATGAAGGATCACCAGCTTAAAACAAATAACTTAAATTTCATGAATTCTTATAGCAGCAGAAAAAAGGTGCATGCATTATTGACGTAATACGCATTATAATAAGGACAAAGGTAAAAGTAACTCATCTGGAATTATAAAAGCATAACTGAGAAAAGAATAAAGGGATTATTCAAACACACATTGCCTTGTAAACAGTACATCATTTTAGAAAATGATATTTCATTTTAATCTTAATACACAAATTGCAATGGATGCCCCCAGTAGTTTAACATTCTTAAAGTAATTTATTAGGATAATAATTTAGTAATTTCATGCTGTTTTTTCTGATTTAACTTCAATTTTCTGACTCCAATCCACAGGCTGAACTAAACAAATTACACCAATAAAATATAATTGCCATTACTTCCTGTTATAGGACCAAAATATAATCGGATCATAACATAAGCATTTTAGTATACTGGACACTTTAATATCTTTTGCTGAGAAATAAATATTATTCTAGATGATGTCCAGGAAAACGTATCATGATATCTGAAGAGAATAACCTTAACTGAAGAGATAATGACTGGTTTTCTTATCATTCAGAATTCTTTATAACAAAGCTGAACTGCAAGAAGCACAAACATTAACAAAAATAAAAAAGGTAAATTCATATAGAAACAAATACAGAAACTAATATGTCACATTATTTATGTGCTGGCGATATAAAGGTGTTTCAGTGAAGACAAAGTCTCTGGAAGCAAAGACATTCAACAGCACACTTGGATAAAGTCCGACAAACAGCCACGCAGAAGGACTTACAAATGAACACCCATCATCTGCTGCTGCATGTACACTTGCAGCTTCAACCATACACACACACACACACATACACACAGAAAGATATTGCCATGCATAGGTGCATATAATCATACATATTTTGCAGTGTTGGTTACAATCGCATTATTCGTCATCGACGACAGCCTGTTAAATGTGTCACTTAAAATATACCTCATGAATAAAATCACTGCATATCTATGAATACCTGAATTAAGAAGCAACCTTTGTTGAGTGTTGAATTATTTTCCCACTTTTTTAAGTGAACCTTTCTTGAATGAAAGGCCGGTGTAAACTAATAAAAAAAGAAAATTAATTCTTTCTTATTTTATTGACGGAAGGCCAGTGAAGCTCTAAATAACAACCATCTTTTTCATTTTATACACTTATTTCAGTTCAACTCACCGATTAGGAGTCATTGCTCTTTAGAATTTGTTATACCAAATTATTTACTGTCGCTATGAGTGAAGATCCTTAAATATGCATTCTTTTTTTCAACAATGAAGAGATCGAGGAATACGCTTTGAACAGACCCGGTATTTAGAATTGAACACTAATTGTAACTCATAATTGCCGAACTTTCCTAATATAGTGCACAACAGTTGAATTTCACTAAGGTTCCCGCACATCAAATTTTTGTACATTTCTTGACATTTTTCAGTCTGTTGCGCCTAATGCATCAGTTCTTCCCCAGCAACAAAACTGCAGAAAATGTGATTTCTTATAACTGAGGACGGTGGTTTAGAAAGGGAAAATATTGTTCTAACAGAGCGATCCCTGCGTTCCATAATTCTAAGTGTAAAACAAAGGGAAGTGGCTCCAACATAACACAGACCACACATTTGAACCCAAAACCACTCTCACTGACCAGGATTTTACATAAGTCTTTTTGTTCAAACAGACCCTAGACTTTGTATTCCCGATTCTTTAGTTCTTGGGAAAACTGAACCGGAGGTAGATAACAACTCTAGCATCAAACTAATAACTGTGCGGGTTGTTCAAGTGTTTGGCAATTTGCTTTTTAAATTTTAAGAGGCAATTTCAAAAGCGATTTTGAATTTTATTTCCTTTATATTTTCTAACAGCTTTCACTTATTCAACCGTACTTGTTATTTGATTCTATTTCTAAATGATTATTGTAGCCTTCTATAATTAACTCCAGTATGATAATGAGGTTATTAACCTTGAAAGTTTCCGCAGTGAAATGTTATCCTACCCATGACAACTTAATTATCTAATTAAGATTTCCAAGTCACCGTCTACCGCTGAATATATATTATATATACTGTATGTATATACATATATATATATATATATATATATATATATATATATATATATATATATATATATATATATATATATATGTATATGTGTGTGTGTGTGTGTGTGTGTGTGTGTGTGTGTGTGCATTTATGTATATATATATACACAAATACACACACACACACATATATATATATATATATATATATATATATATATATATATATATATATATATATATATATATATATATATAAAATATAATATATATGTCTATATATACTCAGTGGTAGGTGCATGTGTGTTTGCGTATGTACGTATGTATATACTTATATAAACCACTGGACTTATAAAGGAAAATGTCTTGCTATACCTTTTCTCTTAATAAAACAGAAAGCAAATTACAAGGAAGATACTTACCTAATGTTTTTAAGAATTTGTAAGCACGACCCTTTGTCGTTATTTTTGAATTAATTTGTCTATGGAACTCTATTTAACAAAAACATTCAGCAACTGTCAGAAAGTTGTTTAAATAGAATCGTTAGGTTTGACTACTTCTGTAACCCTTGTGCGTAATTCATCTCTATTCAAACCATCTATATTTTTCTTCGAATGTTCTCTCTTCTGTTCATTTGTAGGGTTAGCAACCGATAGTCAACAACGAATAGTATTTACACACCAACTCCCATTTAATTTCCACTGTCCCGTACATACATTCAGCTACAACTCTCCCCTCTGTTATGAACATCTCAGATACCAATTTCTAATTCACACACTTCGTAAAATTCTCATTTCCATTTAACCTCCATTGGTTTCTTCCTCGCCCCATTTCAATCTACAAAGCACCAATTCTTTTTTCAATTGATATTCAAGAAACGCTAAATTTCCCAATCGCCGAGAGCTGTGGACCGATAATTTATATTCACTTTCAAAGGAATTTCTCTTTTCGGATCGTCCTGAAATTCGTCAACTGTTCAGAGTCTTCTGATCTCCCTAACGAAGTCCCTAATTTCATTATGTCACGTTCGTCTTTCTATTTATCAAACTCTCTCTTTCCCCTATCTACGCAATCCCTCCCGTTAAAAGCAATACTTCAGGGAATGTCTCGTTGGTAAATGTGTTTAGCGGCTTTATTATTTAATATTTTCATTTGTCTACCGCTTCTTGCCATTTTTTTGTTCACCCTTTTCTCTTCCTTTATGAACCTGCTCTGTCTTTTCTCTCCACTTGTCCTTTATCAGTTTCATTTTCATCTTACTCAAGGTTTCTCAACTTATTTAAAATGTATTATTTTTCCATGAATTGCTCTAATGTTTTTATAATATTTATATAACTGTGTTACTTCAAATATCCATCATTTAATAAAACCTGTTAGGTTTTTATCATTTGTAATAAACGAAATCTCTGCTGTTTAAGAACAAAACTTTCTACAAAGAAGAAAATTACCCGACGTTACGATCAGAGTTATAGGCCCAATGGAATATTCATTAACCTACTTTGTCTAAAATCCTAGTCATTCACTGACAGGCGCTAGTATATGCCTCTGGGCAGATAAATCAACGTTGTGCAGATAATTCAATGTCTCTCATTTTTGTACAAGATCTTATGCTTACCGGTAAAACCCTAAATATTTTATAGAAATAATCGATGCAAGAGAATGTTACAATTTTAAGATCACCGGTAATGGGCAACATATTACATAAAAAAATGAAGAAATAATTTGATTTGTTCTCCTATGTGAAGCATATAAGTGGCGCCGAGACTAACCAGATATCTGATGAAAAACTGCGACCATAATCCAAATTCGTTCACGTATGAAGAGGATGTAAGAAATCTACGACTGCCAATAACAAACAATCTATTATATCAACACATCTGTTGATCAAAGAATCTTTTAAAGATAAATTAAGAAAGGCACCATATTTAAACCCAGTCACCGTTTGATGAAAATAGTGTCGTTGTTAATTAGCTCATTGATAGGTGCAAAGATATGCAATCAATATTATAGGTAACATATTTTACTAAGGAGATTTCTTTGTGTAAATATTTAGACTTCCTTCCTCTACCACCCTCAGTGCAATGATAAAGATACCACGGTTTCCACTGTTTAGAAGAAATTCGTTCGTGTTCGTTATGTGTGAGCAACGTTGCACCATAGCAGATTTCATTTGTTACAATTAAATTTAAACTTGTTGATCATTTACATATATGATTTTCCGTTCCTTCCATGACATTCCTGAGAATGACTTACCTGATTTCGTGAATTACTTTATTCACTATCATTCTCCTTTTTGGAGGACACAGTGATTTCCCCTTAAGTTATTCATTAAAAATTACTTTATCAATATTATTACAATACATTAATTAATATATATATATATATATATATATATATATATATATATATATATATATATATATATATATATATATATATATATCCACAAAATTATGTGTGCATATATACGTTTACATTCTTGCATGTGGGAATGTTTGTTCGCGTGTGCCCCTCTCCTTTATATAAGTATACGTTCTTTTATGTGTACCTATAAGTATTTATATACCACTAAAACTTTCCTCAGTTGGTTTGATAAAAATTAAGCTCAGATTGTTTATGTTTTTTTCCAGAGTAAGAGAAGAAAGAGTCCTCTCAAGAATGTTGTTTTGACCTTGGTATCCTGGGAACGAAGAACGTATGACAGCGAACTGAATCTTATTTACTCCTTATACTTGTAAGGACAACTAGGTATTTTGAGTAGTGTAATTTCCTGTATAGCACTGAGTAATGCTCCCTGGCGTATTCATTCAGTGGTAGGTAGAGGAGATTCGTTATTCAAATTGTTTATAATGTACCGTTTACCTTGATTAATATATATTTTTTGTATGATTGGTTGGAAGACAAAAGATTTTCCCAAAACAAATATATGCTTCATTTCACTATATCAGCCTGATTCCTTTACCTGTTCATTTTCAGAATAGTTAAAAAGTTAAACTTGCAGTGATGACTCACAACAAAAGACGTTGTTTCACCCAAATTGTTCATGATAAGAAAAGAGAAACAGCCAAAGTCACAGAATGTTTATTGGTTTTGTACCTACCTGCTGGGATAATCTGGAAGACACAAGGCGTTTCTTGTTTGCCTATAGAATTGTTAGCCCAGCAGAAGAGGGCTCCATAGTCCTTGTCCGTGGCACCTAAAAATGTGTAATGGGAAGCGAGGTGGCCCCAGGGTAACCTTTCCCCAGGTGAGGTGTAGGTTTTGTCCGATCCATTCAACCTCCAGTTGAAAGTGGCTCTGTATATGAAAGGAACTCAGTGGAATAACTCATTAAAAATCGTATAAGTTCTTAGAGTAAAAATATATAAAATGAAATTTTAGCGGACCATGAAAAGAATAGCTTAAGACTAGAAAGATTACAGGCCAAGTTTTGATGTTCTTAATGATTATTCATTTAAAAGTCTTTTTCAGTGTAAATCAAAAGGCCAAGACTTTATCATGGTCGCACTTATTATGACCAACAACATAGTTATTTTTTGAGATTCCTTCTGATTATTTCTTGATGCATTACTTGCAGTTACAAAAGTGTGATCATAATGTTCTTCGATACGAGGAGTGAAAAAGACTGCGTGAAAGAAAAATACACTTATTACGACCTTCTTAGTTTACAAAATCAAGAACCTTACTACTTGGGTGTCTTAAATTTACAGTGGCCTCCAATTTTTGCAATATTCTTACCTGTCTTTTTTCATCTTTTCTACTTCAAAAATTTCAAATATCTAAACAACCCAATAGAAAACTGCATTCTCTTCAGAAATATCTTCAGTTTTATATTCTAAAATTTATTACTGTTTAAACTTTCTATTTATATGTATTTCACTCCTTTGCAAATAATTTTTTTCCTCGTATAGTTTGTGCTCAAATTCATCCGTGCTCAACTTGGATTGTGCTTTAAAAACTTAACTTTTTCCCCTTTTCTCACATCTAACTTTCAATAGTTCTTCCTGTGCTTCTGTACCTGCAAGCAATGCCTTCGTACTCACTGATCCATCCATAAACTATTCAAACTCCCTTTCAGCTGCTAATACTTTTGCATCTGTTTTCTTTTGAGGAAAGAAACATTACATTAGTGATAATAAGTGACTAAATATCATATAACTCTGATGTTTATTGCATGAAGGGACTCTTTCGCAAGGAAGGTACATGCAAAAGTAGAAATGTTGCAAGAACCAAGATTAATGTGCTACTGTAAGTGTTTAAAGAAAGCAAAAAGTATTAAATTGACTTCTTTCTTTATATGAACTCAAAACACAAAAACAGCAATTATTCTCCAAAAACAAAAAGGGTAGTTCAGGTAAAGAAAATTACGATTTCAGAAACATGCAACCAAAATAGATATGAAATCAGTAAGTACAAGACTTGCTAGCCACTACATACAAGGTTGCAAAAACAGAATGATCTGGAGATGGGTATTTTGGGATTAGCGGAGTTTGTATATGGTTCTTTGATAAGTAGTGCATTTAGTATCAAACTGAAATTCTCGCCTAATTCTCTAAAAGGATAGTGCATAGATCTTTACACTGTCATTATTAAGAGTGCCGACAAGAGAATTTAGAACAATTAAATATCAACTGATTACATGTATAACTTCCTAATGACTTCGTTCCCATGATTTTTGTAATATTTCATCAAATATTCCTGAAATCTATGAAAGCAAAATCAATTATTTTCAACAACAGCAACTCATGTGATCTATCCTTTTATTTATACAGAGATGCATATTTAGAGATGTATATTTTTCCTTTATTAACTGATAATTAGAACTACAAAAAGAGAAACTTCTAGGACTTCCTTGATTAAAGATAAAACGTATATACTTCACATGATACGTTTACGAAGACCCAACACACGTTGGTAACACCATCAAGGACAGAAACAAATGAAGGCATCAAATTCGTCTGAACGAAAAAAAAAAGAACTTTTAGAGGTTGACACCGAAGACCTACATCATTTTTGTTAGACAAAAGTTTGCGACAGACCTGGGAAAGCTACGACCAGACGATGCATTTCAGTGATACTCTTGGTATCCACCAACCTGTTACCCATTCAGGGGAATTTCATAATGAACGCGAGCTTAGACAATACCTAATTCTTTGAAATAATTTGCAATTCGAAGAAGGAAAATTGATGCCACACGTCTCTTTCAATGACATTAAAGTTATGAAGCCTGAAAAAACGTGAAAAGTCTTCGTCGTTTGTCTGCAACAGACCGGAACAAGAACCTTCAAGTGCTAAATAAAAGAGGAGTATATTAGTGCATCCACAACCATCGATCATTAGTGCTCAAAGAAAGCAACGAAGACCAAATTAAGGCAAACTGGAGGTACCCCATACTAAGCACTATAACGCGGACCCCAACGAAAGAAAGTGAGAGAGTTCCTCTGGATTCCAGTGCAAATGTCATGGAAGTAATGCGTTTTCGCTGAGCGAGCCATCGGGCTTCCCAAGACTTCTCTTCCTGGCTTTGTCACTTGAGCAACTTTATTCTCGCTTTTGAACCAAAGAGGATCTCAAGCATTTGGAAACACCAAGACGCATATATAAAAGCAACTAAGAAAATCATAAAATACAAGAAAAGTACAATTCCTGTGACTTATGCGTTCATTGTATAGCCGCTGTATTTCCACATATATTTATATATATATATATATATATATATATATATATATATATATATATATATATATATATATATATATATATATATATATATATATATATATATATATATATGAAATTAACACATGAGAACGTTTTTCACAGAAATAAATTTCTGCCTCGCATCAGGACCGAACTCCGGTCTTTCAAGTAACAGTTTCAAGTGAGAGTCCAGAGTGTTAGCAATTCCTCCTGTGTGGAGGAATTGCTAACGCCCTGGACTCTCACTTGAAAGACTGGGATTCAGTCCCGATGTGAGTTAGAAATCTCTATATATATATATATATATATATATATATATATATATATATATATATATATATATATATATATATATATATATATATATATATATATATATATATATGATAAATGTCCCTTAAATTACAGGGCCAACGGGAATCATTCTTTTGCTCATGAAGGATGCCTGAAAATAAAACAAAAGCATTTCCAAATGCAATGCAGGGGTGGAAAGTACCATATATAGCAGAGCGTGCGGTTTTTCACACTGATCAATGCGTTCGTTGCACCTGGTTGATTTGATATCCATTAGCGAACAACTGAAGGCGTCTGGAGTGTGTGGGGGACGGGTGAGCTGAGTCATTTATCCCAGAATAGATCTTAAGAAAGACACTCCTCCTCCTTCCAGAAACAATCACTGGTTCATCCCATTTTCGGAGAATGTTAACCATTTATATTCCAAACGACTCTCACAAAGTTTTCTTCCCTTTTTAAAAGTTTGTTCAGTACTCATTAACACACATCAAATGTAACTAAATCTGTTAGATGACAAGAATGGTTTCCTTAGGGGTCAAAATTTGCTCCAGACGGTTTTTCTATCTTGTAAGAGATTTTTTTCTTATGAAATTTTACGGGTTTTGATCACATGGTTATCCCTAAGGTTTAAATTTTGTTTTTTCCTATGACCTTGTTAGGCCTTTCGTAACCACATTTGGTTATCCTTCAGGTTTAGGACAGAGTGGGTCATAATTCTTAGTTCGCCCTTCATTCTGGTTTGTTCTTTACTATGTAAACTCTCCTTAACTCTTCTTTCACATTGTGGCCGGCGATTGTCACTGCTGTTCCAATGTCTAATCGTTCTTGATTCTATGAACAACTCTAATCAATAAGAACTGTAAGATCATCTTTTGATTTAGAATATTGAAATATTTCCCGAGTTAACTTTCTACCAATTTCTTACCATGAATTCCAATCTGGTTCTTCCATCTTGTTTGATGAACATAACATTCATCATTTCACTTTCTTCATTATTTGGTGTTCGTATAACATAAAGCTTGTCGTTACTGGACTCTGCAATTCTAGAGAAATGAAGCATTATTTCCAGGGAGTAAATTACTGGGTTTGTTAAAAATTGTGAGACTTTGCACTGGTAGAGCGGCCTTTCTTTGAAACAGCCTTTCGTTTCATAACTACAGCGCTTCCTATTCGTTTTCCTTCTTGGACGAGAATGAATTGAATATAAATTTGTTTAACAAATGACTCATCTGTTACTTCACTATGTTGTCTACCTCCACACCAGTGAATGGTCTCACACTCTACAAAGATGCGATTTTGCTACAGTTCCCTTGTGAGAAGACTTTCCCTTCCAGTCGTACACAGCATCTTACCAGTTTCCAGGTAGCCATTTCCCGAATTATTTGGATCGGTGACTAATCTTATGTCTCTGTAGGTAAGACCTCGAAATCTCTCTGTACTCCAGCGATTCCTGGTTCCTACAGGTTTCCCCAGTTTCCAGAGTCGAATCATTCCCTACTTGTTTCCCTTCTATTCGAATAAGATGAACAACGACAACAACAACAACAACAACAACAACAATAATAATAATAATAATAATAATAATAATAATAATAATAATAATAATAATAATAATAATAATAATAATAACTTCCAAAATATGTAGAAATTTCTAAGATACTTTCACGCTAAGAAAAACTCCAGCGAAAATACCGCAGACACAAACTGTGCAAATAACTGAAAGGCCTCCCTAAAATAAGAAAATCAGAAAGTAAAAATTTCTTATGCCTTGAGCTCAATTTTATGCAAATTCATAATCCAAGGAATTACAGAAATTGTCGAAAGAAATAAAAGGTTGCAAGAATTGTAAAGGAAAGGTGAAGCCGCCACTGATCTGGGAAAAAATAAATAATGGCAGTTCCTAAAAATAAAAATGTTCCTGGGTTTGTTTTTGTTCCAGATATCTTTTCTGGGCTGCATACACTTAACGAAGAGCAAAAAGAAAAAAAAGGCAAACGATTTACGTATTTTTCAGAGAGAGAGAGAGAGAGAGAGAGAGAGAGAGAGAGAGAGAGAGAGAGAGAGAGAGAGAGAGAGAGAGACTAATAAAGTCCCTTCCTGCAAGAATTCCAAACTGAGTCAGGAAGAGCAGCATTCTGTCTGTAGCTCACCACGCCATTACGAAGTATAAGATTTAAATCACCTCATACGCACATATCACAATGTCGATTACTGGCAAAGATGGAGAGCTTCTTCATTTCATTCTCGAAAGACATCGAAGGCTTAGAGTTTATTTCAGCATATATGAACTCAGGAATATTTTACTTGAAGCAATGGACACATACCCTCCCTCTGACAGCGTCATTTTAAGCTCTTTTGTTGTCTTATTGTTTTTGAAATAGAAGGAATCTATAGTCACATTATACATACACACACACACACATATATATGTATATATATATATATATATATATATATATATATATATATATATATATATATATATATATATATATATATATATATATATACTGATATAAATATAAAAAAAATAAATATCACACATATATATATGCATATATATAATATATATATATATATATATATATATATATATATATATATATATATATATATATATATATATATATATATAATATATATATATATATATAAATGACCTATAGATTCCTTCTATTTCAAAAACAGTAAGACAATAAAAGAGGCTTAAAATCGCTATCAGAGAGAGGGGGTGTCCATTACTTCAAGTAAATATTCCTGAGTTCATATAAGCTAAATAAACTCTAGGCATACTTGACGGCATTGTAGGTCTGCACAACTGCAACCGATCTTACAACTGGTACTAATCCTGACGTGATGGCGCAGTTTCTTCATTTCGTTCCTAATAATGGCTTTCTAATATTTTAGAGAAAAACGTATTGAAAAATACTGGGGGATTATGAAGTTATGAGTTCACTAAGTGTGAGAGCTGTATTGCCAAGTATCAGCTGAATTACTTAACATGTTGTTGTAAGAATACGGATAGGTTTATTTCAACTTGAGTAAAATAAGTTTGAATTCGGCAGAACCGAAGTCAGAGTTCAATCTGAGCTCCTTTGATCACTCTGTAGTTCACTTACAAAAAGCAAAAGACTCAAGTCTTAAAGCTTAAAATCACAGTGAGGATAGATATATTTCAGTTCACATATATCATATGAGAATTCGACAGACGTTATGGACTAAGACTTCAAATAACTTTACTGATTAATGTCGGAACCAATGTTCGAATCCTAGTGTGGTAGGGCATATTCTTCATTTATCCCAATATTCGGATTCTCAGTTTTAAGGAGAAAACACAAATAAAACCATTAGGGAATTTGAAAATAGAGAGTTCACTGCGTTTGGCTAGTATATTCAAATATATCGGGTGGATGTCGGCAGTGTATTTCATCAGAATCTTACTGTATATGCAACAATGATCAGAGTCTAGAAAACAAACTCCACATCCAAACTTTACGTCGTCCAGCACGGGACCAGCCCTTCTCTTCGTTGGCCCCTAGAGAAGTGTGCAGAGAGAAGGCATCTCAGTCTGAGCTTGGGAACGGTATGTATTATCCTAGGATCGGGATTTGGCTTCCTGACTTTCTCTTGTACTTCCACCGTTTATTCCCTTATATGCATTTCCACCTTAAAAGTTTTTACCTTAATTCCTCAGCCAGTGTTTTGGAATGAGGTTTCTAGATACTTGGCAGCTTCTTACCACATCTGACTCATTTACGAGTATCCAATTCATAGCTGGCTCATCAAGGGCACAGTGGTTTCTGGTGAAATATTTTCTTATCTCGCCGTTCTTGATTTCGATCTGAATATAGGTCGTCTTTACAGTGAAATAAGTTCTCCAGGTCTATTTACCCGAATAAAAAGTTAAATTAATCACAACTCTGTCACAGAGTTTTTAACACTTGAGAACAATTGTCCTACAGCAAGACCCGTCAAAAGGTGGAAAACAGAGTTCCATCATGGTAACATCTCTCTGGAGGATGAACCCAGGTTTGGCTATATGTTCAGCAGTGATCAATGCAGAATATATAGACCCTGCAGCAATATCCATGACAAATTAATATAGAATGACGCTGCATCATATACTGGACTTTGGCGATTTCCCATAGTTCAATGGAATCTATTCTTAGTGACCACTTAGCTTGAAACAGAGTGCTTAATAATTACTGGTATTGATGACCCAGTAAACTTAAGCAAAAAAGTGTTAATGCACTAAGAAGAATCTCATGCCAATGAGGCAGGACTTTAAATTGAAGTAAACAGCAGATTTTAACTGAACATATAACAAGGTCCATTATTCTGATCTACAGCCCGGACGACAGTCAAAACAATGGTTGCATGTCCATTCTCCACAAGCATGTAAATTCAAAGATCACTTGGAAATAGCAATAACGTATACTCTACTTTCTACACTGAGAAAGAAGTAATTAGCAATTACTACATACTTCACTGGGACTGCCATTAAGGGGCAATATTATTCTGATATGCATTAGCTTTGCATCAGTCAATGTATAATGAAGATGAAATTTATCTTAGATCTCCGTGTTGTTCTGTGATGGTAGTTTTTTCATATTCCACAAATTGACACAGTTACTGTGCTAGAATATGCCCTGAAGGGGTGCTACAACAAATCTAATCTATAAACTTGTCAACCTGTAACTTCTTTCATTACCAAATGCAACGGGGCCAAGAATCATTTAGCAGGCTTGACAAACTCCTTGATTTGAACAGCACTGAAAAATTTTAGGGAACTTTTTTCAAAATAAAGAAGTCATACACTATATAGTATACACACACACACACACACACACACATATATATATATATATATATATATATATATATATATATATATATATATATATATATATATATATATATATATATATATATATATATATATATATATATATATATATATATATATATATATATATATGAAAAAGACTAATATAACAGGAGAAGTTGCCTATATCAATAAATCACTGGAAGACGAGACAGTTTGTATCTTTCCATTTTTGCAAATAATAGTACTTTAGTATTTATACAAGACAGAGTGTCTAAACCGCAGGCAACTGGTAGATGTGAGATCCATTATGTTCTTGTTGTGCCCTAAAGACAAGGAGTTTTCAGTTTTAGAATAAAAACCAAAAAGATATGATCATTCCCATGGCCCTTGGGATAGTCATGTTGTTAGCCTACTTAATTGAAGCAGCCTCAAGCATCTCACCTCTGAAATGACATGATGCGCTTCCATAAAGAATATTTTAATGCATCGCAGAATACAGCCGTTGATATTACTAAAAAGATTAAAAGGGGTTAAATATTTATCTGCATATCGTACCCATGATACCTTTGCAAGGTATCATGTATACATAATTTTTGGTGGGGTTTTTATACGACCGGCAAACTCTAGTGACCACGGGCCACATAGTATTTGAGTAACCAAAAGCGAATAAACTGTCTCTCCCAAACGTTTTCTTAATATTTTTTTTTATTTCTTTCAAATCTGAGATATTTATTTTTCTTATTAGTACAACCGGGAACAGCAGTGACTTACCCATTTCCTGTTCTTCTTTAAATTTGATATTTGGTACAAAATTATTTAGCCTAGCAAGAGTGCCTTACAATCTATCCAGATCAGATGTCAATATGCCAATTTGCCATCCACATATCTAATCAGTATCTTACCTTTGGCTTAATGGGCTCATTAAGTACAGTTTCAAAGAATTCCAAACTCAGTTTGGCTAGAACAGGGCTACGTGGACTGTCCATGCTACACTCATGTCTCTGTTTATAAGAATAACCACTAAAAATACATTAAAATGGTGCCAGTTCCTTAGACAAAATACAAAGACGTCTTTTCAAATAACATTCGTAAACAGAGAATTAAATATCTTATAGCATGACTTAATAATTTTATATTACTTCATCATTTCCTTACAGGTGGGCAGAAGTCAGTTGCTGTTGATGGGATCTTTGGCAAACCAAGAACTACTGTGTCTGGTGCTCCACAAAGTAGTGTTCTTGGTCCGATGTTATTTTTAGCATATGCAAGTGATATGGTTGTTGCCCCGGAAAACAAGATTGTTCAGTATGACGATGGTATAGTTGGTGGGATACAAGGTTGAACTCCAGTAAAACAAAAACACTATAGCTCTCGTACTGATTTTCCAGCCAATCCTCCCTTTCACGTGGATGGAACGCTGCTGAATGAATCGGAAGCTTTGACTATACTTGGTATAACTTTCGACTCACATCTTACTTTTGTGCAACAGCTGATGAAGGTTTCAGGAAATGCCGCATCAATGCAACCTGTTCTAAGCCTCTTGCTTGTCAATTTTTCATGTTATATTTTAACAGAAAACTTTCGTTATCAAAATTGATCCTCTTTTCTTGCTGAAAGCAACCAAATTTGCTAAACAGCAGCAACAATCTGAAGTAAATGTGCCACGCTGTCGAACTTCTCTGTTCTAGAGATCCTTTATACTTCACACCGTTGCACTTTGGGACATTCCCCTGAAGATGTTGTACAGTCAGAAACTCAAAACTTCAAGCAAAGATGCAATATAGTTGCAATATAGTGATGCACTGCATCTTCGTTAAAACAATTCACCCTGTACTTCAAACCTTTATTTATATTTTTACTAATTTACTTATCAATTTATTCATTCACTTTTTCCAAATAACTAATCTCTTCTTTCTTTATTTTCTATCATTTTCCGTAATTTCTAATGAACGCCATATTCTTCGGAAGCTTGAATGTCAAGTCAATGACTCCTGTAGGCTTGTTCCATATGATAATAATAATAATAATAATAATAATAATAATAATAATAATAATAATAATAATAATAATAATAATAATAATAATAATAATAAGTTTCTGCAGTGGAGAAACTTATACAAAATCTTTAAAATGTTTCATGAGAAAAGTGAAAATGTGCCAAAATAGTCAGTTATTTAGAGATTTTATACATGAAGACCTCTCGCTGAAAATGGTAGTTCTTACCTGGATATTATTTTTAAGTTAATGATTTTGAGATTTTCCAAAATGATATAACCTTTTCACAGGAGCCATTTTTCTGATGCTCCAATGAAAATCAGCATATATGTTACTGAGATGATTTCTGTCAGTTTTTTTCTTGTATATTTGAAGCTTAGAAAGAGAAATACTGAGGCAGCAAGGGCAGTCGAATCATACATATTCTAGAGGTGGTAGACTGTGAAATTGTGTTATCCAGCCCCGTTAAACCTAAAGACGTGTTTTGGATGAGGTATGTGGACGACATATTGACAATTTGGAAACAGACCTGGGGAAATTACAGTGTGTCCTCTACCAAACCAAATAACTTTGCATTAGGCATCACATTTAAAGTAGAAAGGGTGACAAGATAATGCAATTCATTTTTTTAAATACACAAATACAGTACATCACAATATAAAGATAACGCACTATCCTGATCACCTACAGTATTTTATTAGTTACCTTGATCTTTAACTGAAAGTTGGAGTGGCAAAATATTGACTTTATGTATATTGTAGCATTTGTTTCCTTGAGTAGAAAATAATTCACTATCACCCGTCTTTCCTTTAATTACCAAACCATGCAATGAACAAGAGATCCCTGAAGTGAGTCAGATCTACTTTGACCAGAGTATCCATTATGTGTGTTTAAATATGCATGTGCTTGCATGCGTAAGTGTATGTGTAAAAGTATAACATGTACCTGTGCAAAGATACAAACAGATATTCACAGCATGCAGAGGAACCACAAACCTGGGAGGGTTACTGGCTACGCGACACGATATGTTGACTCTTTCTCCTCGCCCCACAGCCAAAACGGTAGGTTGGTCGACCATACACTCAGGAGGGTCTGAAATACAACATATAACAGGTCTCTTACTATCAGTCACTTTTTCTTGCTATTACTACTGCTACTACTACAACATCTACTATCAGTACTACTTCTCCGGTTCTTCATGTATCTAAAGTCTTCTTCATATTGACGATTTTCTGTTACATTATGTATGTTAGCATATAAGGCAAGACGTTATTCGAATTTTGTTTCGTCTTAAAAATATATTTTTCTTGCGTCTTAGAATCTGATATATATATATATATATATATATATATATATATATATATATATATATATATATATATATATATATATATATATATATATATAATATAAAATGAAATTGTGCGCGTTAGGTATTAATGTGTGCATGTTGAATGTTAAAAAAATACACGAAGATGCCAAGATTAATCACTTGCGTATAATATACGATGTCATAGATTCAAAGGGGAGAACTGGGGTTTGGAACCATTATATGCGTGTTATATATATATATATATATATATATATATATATATATATATATATATATATATATATATATATATATATATATATATATATTATAAACATACATATAAATATCTATTATATATATTTATATATATATATATATATATATACTATATATATATCTATTTTATATTTATTTATATATATATCTATTTCTATTTATTTATATATGTATATATATATATATATATATATATATATATATATATATATATATATATATATATATATATATATATATATATATATATATATATATATATATAAAATGTATATATCTATATATATATATAAATGTATATAAATATATATATATATATATATATATATATATATATATATATGTGTGTGTGTGTGTGTGAATGTCAAAATGTGTATTCCTAGCCTGGAAAGCGCCCTATGAACGGCAACTTTCAGACATCCTTACGCAAGATTATATGCGGAAAATAAAAGTTGAATATCGCAGCCAGATAAAAATACTTTAGAAATTTCCCAGTTAACTACAAAGAGCGCAGCAATTACAGTTAATTATGTTATAGCGCACATAATTGCTACTCATTATTCATAGTGTTTTAACAAGGTCCTCATTTGCAGGGTGAGAGTCAGAGGTTCTTTATGAGGCTGTACACAACGAGTGACCGAAATGAAGAGGTGCTAATTACGCTTCATTATCGCTAAGAACAAAGAAGTTCAAATAGTTGGTTAATGATTAATCTTGCGGAGAAGTGAGGGATCGGAAATAAAGGGGTTCAGTGAGCATCTTGGCGATGGTAAGAAAAACCTGGTAAGGTATAAGGGTTACGAGGATTATTAAGACGATCTAGATGAGGCTGTGAACACCACATCCAAGTGGGAAAAAGTTCAACACCCGTACTCTTGCAATGAGAGCCGGAATACAAAGGTATCTCACGAACAAAGCACAATACTTGGTATCATATAAGAAGCTCCCTGGATTTTGAAACATGACGAATAAAAAAAAAACATTTAAATAGCAAGTATCACATTAATGATGGAAAACAGCAGTCGGATTTATTTCAACAAATTATTCTTTGCCGAGTTAAAGCAGTTAAAGCAATAAGTGATACATAGATAAACAGATGAAGCAACGTTTACGGCTTTAAATATTTTACGTAGCACAAAATAATTTGGATATGAGGAGATTCCCTCGAAAATTTTCATATTTTTCTTGAGATTACTTAAAATAATTATTTCTACCACGCAAACCTTTTTGAAATATGAACTACAGTTTAAAAAACAAATTCATTTTTTTCTAGACGCCCCACAATTTCAAATAATCAAGCAAATGAGGTTATATCTGACAATTATAGAAAGATTTGAAAACAAGACAAAGCAAGCTTACCTGCTAATTCTAAATATAAATTTAATGATAAACATAAATTATAAAAGTGTGGAGACGTAAAATAGATGTAAATATAACGGCATAATTATGTGAATAACTTGTGTGAAACACAAAATACGAGTAATTACATAATACAGTTTGGAAATTAGAGCTTCACTCTCACCTTCTTAATTCTTCCCTCAAGATGTATGATAACAATACTGCCTGAGATTACTTTTTCCGAACAGGTACGAATGTGCTTCAATCTAATAATTCACCAGGGTTTACAAGTAACATGAAATAAGCTTTATTCATCTCGTCCAAGTTAACTGGAAAAATTAGATCCAGATATGAAGGGTTGTTTGGTTATCTTCCATAAACTTGTGAAAACTAGTCAGTATAATTTAAGAAGTGCTCTAATACTGATATTCTCATTCAATAGCCCCACATGAGTTTAGTTCATAATTAACCATTTTTATTGGAGAGGACCCCTAATACTGAAGAAGCAGCCTTTGTCTCTGTTGTGCTGCACGTTCTTTCAAAATTAAACACAGAAAACTTCCATATTATACATTTATTCCATAAAAACATCCTGGGTAAAAAATGTAAATTGAGTTACTAATGTTAAATACCAATTTTGAGAATATGTTTTACACAAAAACCTTACAGCCAAAGGCGTGGCAAAAATTATTTGGGTTATTTGGCATCCACTGGTAATGGAGAATAAAAGTGAAATACTTGGCTCAGCTAAAAAAACGTCTTTATCCACAGGCAAACTGGTGCGCAAGGAAAAACAGACAGATATAACAAAGTAAATCATGAGCCCTCTGCTTTCTCATTTGCCTTATCCGAATCCAAAAGATCTTTTCTAAGAAATACAAAAGTGCAGTTAACAATGTTTCTCTGTTCATAAATTAATATAAGAAGAATATTTACAACTACTGTATATTAGCAAAGCGAAAGCTGTTTTCCAACCTTCCCAACATCATCACAAGTCCCAGCAGTGGTATTTCAAAGTCACCATTAAGGCACCATTAATCTCTCCTTTAGAGAGCTATTCTCGAGCATTTAATGCTCTTGTTATTTTACGGCGTTTTAACGAGTTTCTCTGTAGATGACTTTATACCTTGTGCTGTGAGTTATCATCTTGCGAAATTAGTTCACAAATTGTTTTACTCAGTGAAATACTCTGTAATATTACTTGCTTGGGCAATTCTGTGAGCTTGTAAAATTAGAGGTTCAGATTAACTCACTGAAATATTTGGATGCTCTGCTCATTTTCAACTTTCTTATTTTTTCTAAAGGGGAGCTCGACAACATTCCCTTGATGTGGAAGTAAAATCAGGTTTACCTTTAGAAATTGCATTTCTGGCAGGCAGGAATAATAGTAGTCATAGTTACATTTACAGTTGAGCACTTGTACATTTTATTATTTTTCAGTTACTATTTTCTTAAGAGAGAAGCAAACTACAAGCAAGGGCACTTGTACTTAGTTTTTGTATGCAGTTGCTATAGTAGTAAGAGTAATCAGTGACGCATATCATTTGCGATGGGGCTCGATGTTTAATTGCTTGGAACTTGGACTGATCTTGCATACAAAAAGAATACCTCTTCTTCTCCTCCAGTTTTATTTCTATCATCAACAGTAGTATCAATAATAACGATGATAACAATAAGAGCCCCAGTCGTGACCTTTGAGGTTGATGCTTTTTTGAAATCCAAAAACGAAGAAGCCTTGTTTGTTTTATCCAAAAGGAATTGTTCTATAATATGAACACACACAGTAACGGACACGAACAAAGACTCCACGCTCTACGAAATACACGTCTGTTGTTTCTCAATGTAAGGATAATTGTTCTTCAATTATCCTTACAATGAGAAACTGTAACTTACCAGTTATAGTTTTAATAAACTACGTATTGGCAACAAAACACTTTCATGACAGTGCAAACTCAAACATATCGTTTGGAAATCTAGAATAAAACAAAACTGGAGTATATTTCCTGCTTTAAACTGATGATAAATCTCATAATACTCAAATGGAAATAGAATTCAGAATGTGAACTTGTGGCAAGTCGATATATGTAAAACACTACTAAGTTCTTGACAAAAAGTGTTACATTTTGACATGAAAAGCTTTTCGTGACTTATGAGAACCTAACATGCTACAACCTCTCTCCTATTCATTATCGTCAGTGCACCTCACTGAGTGCACTGTAGGCATTTCTAAAGGTTCTTTGCAGCGTCCCTCTTCGGCCCCTAGCTGCAACCCCTTTCATTCCTTTTCCTGTACCTCCATTCATATTATCTTTCTTCCATCTTGTTATCCACCCTCTCCTAACAATTGATTCATAAGTGTAACTGCGAGGTTTTCCTCCTGTTGCACCTTTCAAACTTACCTACTCTCAATTTCCTTTCCAGCGCTGCAGACCTCTTAGGTTCCAGTACCTGGCCTTTGGCCTAAACTCTATATTCCATTCCATTCCATACGCATGACAGCAAAAACAGTGCAAATTTGAGAAAAATAAAGGAAATAAATGCAGCTTGGGTCACTTTTCATATCCTACACGGATCTGGGGTGTAATCGGCACTGGGTGCAAAATAGAGGGGTGATTATTACCGCCTCGGGACCCTCCCATTATGAAAGTCACCATTTTAAGAGAGTCATAAATACTCCCGTCGAGTTCTTTTTCTCTCTTCTTTTCTCTCTCCTGTAAAACCTAACTGCGAACAAGAAAAGACGTCCTAAACGACTGGTCATCTATTTCAGTGCTCAGGTCACATGAGGACTACGATAATATAATAACAATAATAATGATAATAATAATAATAATGATCATCCCTCTCCATTTAGTTCGAGATTCAAACACTAGTCACTGAGTTCGCAAGCTGACCGACAAAACTTATAATAAGCACTTGACTGCTATATTTCTGTATGATTTTGTTTCCCTTTCCATCTGAGTGTTACCACGCATGTGCGCATTTATTGGTCACCATTTATAACTAAGTAAAATATTAGCAAAACGTCCTATACGAATTCACAACATTTCATGTAGTTACATGAGTAATCTTTATACATCAAACAAAACAGTTGTTGAGATTCCACCCACCTACGTTTTTTCTTGTCTATTATTAGTTTAAATTCTCGTTTCCTGCAGGAGCTATTTACTTTTTTCCACTTAAGCTTGAATGCCATTTTTATTAAAGATATGATAGAGTTAAAATGTTCATTATAATATTCTGCATTATATAAAATGTTTTACAGTACCCACTACATAAAAGGGTAAAGTGAATTAAGTGTGGTAATCTAGTTTCAAATGGTGGCTTGGTGCATGCCGTCCGCCCTCTATTGTGGATAATACACACAACCTGGCCTCTGACATTCACCCAAAGCAATGAATTTGAATCATTTTTTCATGCAAATGTTTGGGACGACTTGGAGCACCAGTATTAATGTCAATGCCATTACCATTATTACCCTCACTCACAATATCAACGCTTTCATTAGGCATAACATCAATATCACTATATGCACTAGCATTAATCTCACTGTCAGTAATGAAATTATCACTAGCAATACAAACATCAATCGGCAACATATACAAGCAGTCACTGAATTTACACCATACCCAGATGAGCATGAAACTGCTCTTATCTATTGAAAAAGAACATATATCACATAAAGTTCGCCTTTTTCCATGAACTGATACATACCACTGAATTTAAAATCAGCTCAGTCTCCAAGTATCCGTGAGGTGAAATAGTTATCTCCATTCAGGGAGTGGAATCGCAAATGGCTTCACAAGTTTCTGTAGCTGGAACACTCGACCAGCAATTTCCGTAGTCAAGGGAACCAAGAATTAAAATTCTAGGGTTGAAACGTGTGGGGCCAGTCCTTAGACGGTAAAGGGCGGTTTCCTATCTCTTTTGGTATGTTAAAGAACACCATTGGGAGAGCTGATTTTGTAACTACCAAGTCTTTTCTGGTTACTGCCAACGACACCTTCCCATGAGATTTACCAATCCTACTAAAATTAAATTTTTATGTTAGAAAGCTATCCTTAAATGGCAAAGGAGTTCCAACCGGCGTGTTATTTGTTGCCACTCTTCTGGCTAAGTTGTACACATACATACAGACATACATATATACTTACATACACACGCGTATATATATGTATGTATGTATGTATGTATGTATGTATGTATGTATGTATGTATTGTGATTGTGAAAATGTTTCGTATAAATTAAAAAATTTCCCTTTCATTTACATTATGATCCCATCCAGAATCTTGAAATTCTTAATTACACGAACAACTTGATGCCTTGCAAAGGTGGTAAAGATATCATTCCAATAATACAACTAATGTTCATCAAAGAACTTGGTATATGAACGAGCACTTTTCAGGAAGCTGCTGATACGGTTGGAATTATCTATAGGGGTTGAGGGGCACGTATCCGCGGAACAATAGTGGATACAGAAATGGTCATTAGATAAAAATTAAGAAAGTTAAATGAGGGGAAAATATGATATTCCAATAAACAGATGGATTAGAGTTTCATCGGTGCACATCGATGCCATGGAAGCTTTTTCTTCATGCTGGTATTCAGTACTGAATCTGACTCCTTTTCTTCTTTAACATTTAGTTTTCCTGAGCAGGAGGGCAGAAAGAAATAACTCAGACCAAAAAATACAAAATATGGTTAATACAAACCCTAACATTATCGCAACTAAAAGAATAGATTACATCAATCAAATCTGGTAACAAATCTAGTATTAAACTGTTCCGAAACTTGAATGAAATGAATTTATAATGATAAAAGAATCGCCTCTATCACGATATGATAGAGTAACGGAATAAGGTTGGCGGGATTGTGCATTTATAATACTCCATTTTGCATTTTATATCGAGAGGAAAAAATAAGAAATGCCATTACGAACAAAGAGCAAAGGGTTATGCCGCCAGCTTTCCTTCTGTCTTTTTCACTACAGACTGATTTAAATTTTAATCAGGGTCTAAATTCAATTTCTATAAATTGCGGCTTATACATATATATATATATATATATATATATATATATATATATATATATATATATATATATATATATATATATATATATATATATATATATATATATATATATCATATATATATATGTATGTATATGTATCCACAGTAATGCTCTTGTTTAGCATGACGAAATATTTACTGAGCTTAAAGCTTCCGTCCATTCTTCTGTGGACTTGATCAAGTCCACAGAAGAATGGACGAAAGCTTTCAGCTCTGTAATTATTTCTACAAATACATTTCGTCTTGCTAAACAAGAGCATTACTATGGATCCTTCTACTGATAACTGAGAAGCAGGATACGGTGTTTTTATATTTTTACACTTACCCATACTTAGCAAACAATATCACTTATACCAAATTTATTTTACCTTGGCATTAACTTAGTGTAAGGGGAGGGAATTATAAATGATAAATACACCAGGCCCGGTCAGGATTCGAACCTGCACCTCTTGGTTTTAATAGAATGATAGACAGTCGACTTATCTATCTGGCTATCAAGAAATACATGTCAATTTCGACCCCGCTAAGTTTCCCGAGTTCGAGTTACAAGCATCTGCTTTTTTAAGCAAATTACATTAGTCCCAATGTCCCTTTATGGACCAGACCTTGCAGTTGAATGACTGTGTTGGGTCGCTCAAAGGGAGAGGCATGAGGCTAGAAACGAACGATTAACACACGCACAAACACAGACACACATACATACATACTTATATCCACCTACTTAGTTTACTTCTTTTTATTGAAGGTTTTTATTACCTGCCCTGGGGTTGTACACCTTAATTATCTTCAGCTTGTGTAGCTATTTGTATGTCGGTCGAATAATGTACAACGAAATAATGGATTTTAAGTAAACCACTGACAACATTCACTGAGTGACCTCGAGGTATTGAACATTTGAGAAATAGCTGCGTAAGGTTAAAGAAGGTGATCGAGGCAAAAATTCTGAAAGCAAGATTATGGGAAAGTCAATTATCGGATTTGGAGGAAAACTGGTGGACACATTCATCACATGACTTTTTTTTTAGTTAAACTTTCCAGCCAAAGGTTAAAAATCAGATAGTTCATATCCTTCATTTCCTTTCTCGTGTTGCTTCATTTCCTTTTCCATGTTGTTAGAGAAATTTCTGGACAAATTCAAGTCTAAATGACAATAAGAGAAACAGTGATGATGCGTTATGTAACCTCACTCGCACTAATGTGCTTATGGTCGAAATTCACAGTGGAAAGGCGAGCTTCTGGTATCATTTACCATTCGGATTCAAGGCCTTCGGAAGTAAATGTACCTATTGATGAGGAAATCGACAAGTGAGAGAGGTCATTAGGTCTATTAAAGTGTTAAATCTATGTATATCGTTTAATACCCAATTCAATAAACCTTTTGAGTAACTTACACCCCAGGGGAAATTTAATTCTTAAGTGCTTCTGCCCAGACCGAGATTCGAACTATGGCCTGGTATAGAAACAGTGATAGACACTAACTTTAACCAATTTGAAGGGCAATATTTGCCTAATAATTTTATGATATGAACGGATATATTTTCTTACTAATTGGACGTTATGAAGGGAAATATTTTATTACTAATAGGACGTTATGAAGGGATATATTTTCTTATTAACTGGATGTTATGAAGGGAAATATTTTCTTTCTAACTGGATGTTATGAAGAGAAACATTTTCTTACTAAATGGACGTTACGACGGGAAATATTTTCTTACTAGATGGATGTTATGAAGGGGAATATTTTCTTATTAATTGGACGTTATGAAGGGAAATATTTTCTTACTAATTGGATGTTATAAAGAGAAATATTTTCTTGTTAAGTGGACGTTATGAAGGGAAAATATTTTCTAACTAAATGAACGTTATGAAGGGAAATATTTTCTTACTAACCAGACGTTATGAAGGGAAATATTTTCTTACTAACCGGACGTTATGAAGCGAAATATTTTCTTACTAATTGGACGTTATGAAGAGAAATATTTTCTTACTAACTGGATGTTATGAAGAGAAATATTTTCTTACTAAATGGACGTTATGAAGAGAAATATTTTTTTACTAAATGGACGTTATGAAGGTAAATATTTTCTTACTAACTGGACGTTATGAAGGGAAATATTTTCTTACTAATTGGATGTTATAAAGAGAAATATTTTCTTACTAAATGGACGTTATGAAGTGAAATATTTTCTTACTAAATGGATGTTATGAAGGGAAATATTTTCTTACTAAATGGACGTTATGAAGGGAAATATTTTCTTACTAACTGGACGTTATGAAGGGAAATATTTTCTTACTAACTGAATGTTATGAAGAGAAATATTATCTTAGTAATCGGACGTTATGAAGAGAAATATTTTCTTAATAAATGGATGTTATGAGGGGGAATAATTTCTTACTAATTGGACGTTATGAAGGGAAATATTTTCTTACTAATTGGACGTTATGGAGGGAAATATTTTCATACTAATTGGAAGTTATGAATAGAAATATTTTCTTACTAACTGGATGCTATGAAGGGAAATATTTTCTTAATAAATGGATGTTATGAACTGAAATATTTTCTTAGTAACTGGACGTTATGAAAGGAAATATTTTCTTACTAACTGGATGTTATGAAGGGAAATATTTTCTTACTAACTGGATGTTATGAAGAAAAACATTTTCTTACTAAATGGACGTTATGAAGAGAAATATTTATTACTAACTAGACGTTATGAAGAGAAATATTTTCTTACTAACTGGACGTTATGAAGGGAAATATTTTTTTACTAATTGGATGCTTTAAAAAGAAATATTTTCTTACTAAGTGGATGTTATGAAGGGGAATATTTTCTTACTAACCAGACGTTATGAAGGGAAATATTTTCTTACTAACTGGACGTTATGAAGGGAAATATTTTCTTACTAACCGGATGTTATGAAGGGAAATATTTTCTTACTAATTGGACGTTACAAAGGGAAATATTTTCTTACTAACTGAGTGTTATGAAGAGTAATATTTTCTCACTAAATGGACGTTATGAAGAGAAATATTTTCTTACTAACTGGACGTTATGAAGGGAAATATTGTCTTACTAACTGGATGTTATGAAGGGGAATATTTTCTTACTAACTGGACGTTATGAAGGGAAATAGTTTCTTACAAACGGGACGTTATGAAGGGAAATATTTTCATACTAACTGGACGTTATGAATGGAAATATTTTCTTACTAATTAGATGTCATGAAGGGAAATATTTTCTTAATAAATGGATGTTATGAACTGAAATATTATTTTACTAACTGGACGTTATGAAAGGAAATATTTTCTTACTAACTGGATGTTATGTAGAGAAATACTTTCTTACTAACTGGATGTCATGAAGGGAAATATTTTCTTACTAACTGGACGTTATGAAGGGAAACATTTTCTTACTAATTGGACGTTATGAAGGGAAATATTTTCTTAATAAGTGGACGTTTTGACGGGAAACATTTTCTTAATAACTGAATGTTACAAAGGGAAATATTTTCTTACTAACTGGACGTTATGAAGGGAAATATTTTCATACTAACTGGATGTTATAAAGGGAGATATTTTCTTACTAACTAGATATTATGAAGGGAAATATTTTCTTATTAACTGGGCGTTATGAAGGAAATATTTTCTTAAAAACCGGATATTATGTAGTGAAATATTTTCTTACTAAATGGATGTTATGTATGGAAATATTTTCTTACTAACTGGATGTTATTAAGGGAAATATTTTCTTACTAACTGGGCGTTATGAAGAGAAATATTTTCTTACTAACTGGACGTTATGAAGTAAAATATTTTCTTACTGACTGGGCGTTGTGAAGGGAAACATTTTCTTACTAACTGGATGTCATGCAGGGAAATAATTTCTTACTAACTGGGCGTTAAGAAGAGAAATTTTTTCTTACTAACTGGACGTTATGAAGTAAAATATTTTCTTACTGACTGGGCGTTGTGAAGGGAAATATTTTCTTACTAACTGGATGTCATGCAGGGAAATATTTTCTTAATAACTGAAGATATTTCTTATAACTGGACGTCAAATAAATTTTCCTTCTAACTGGACGTTATGAAGGGAATATTTTCTTACTAACTAGATGTCATGAAGGTTTTTCTTGAATGGATGAAAATAGTTTTTCTATAACTAACTGGAAATATTTTCCTCATGAAGGGAAATATTTTCATACTAATTGGACGTTATGAATGGAAATATTTTCTTACTAACTGGATGTCATGAAGGGAAATATTTTCATACTAAAATGGATGTTACTATAAATGAAATATTATCTTACTAAATGGATGTTATAAATAGAAATATTATCTTACTGACTTTTATTTTCTTACTAACTGGATGTTATGAAGGGAAATATTTTCTTACTAACTGGATGTTATGAAGGGAAATATTTTTTCACTAACTAGGCATTATGAAAGGAAATATTTTCTTACTAACTGGATTTTATGAAAGGAAATACTTTCTTACTGACTGGACGTTATGAAAGGAAATATTTTCTTACTACCTGGATGTTATGAAGGGAATTATTTTCTTACAAACGGGACCCTATGTAAAGAAATATTTTCTTCCTAACTGGATGTTATGTAGGGAAAAATTTTCTTAGTAACTGGATGTTATGTAGGGAAATGTTTTCCTACTAACTGGATGACATGTATGGAAATATTTTGTTAATACCTGGATGTTATGAAGGGAAATATTTTCTTACTAACTGGATGTTATGAAGGGAAATATTTTCTTACTAACTGGACGTTATGAAGGGGAATATCTTCATACTAAATGGACGTTATGAAGAGAAATATTTTTTATTAACTAGATGTTATGAAGAGAAATATTTTCTTACTAACTGGACGTTATGAAGGGAAATATTTTCTTAAAAGCTGGATATAATGTAGGGAAATATTTTCTTACTAAATGGATGTTATGTATGGAAATATTTTCTTACTAACTGGATGTTATTAAAGGAAATATTTTTTTACTAACTGGGCGTTATGAAGAGAAATATTTTCTTACTAACTGGAAGTTATGAAGTAAAATATTTTCTTACTGGCTGGGCCTTGTGAAGGGAAATATTTTCTTACTAATTGGATGTCATGCAGGGAAATATTTTCTTACTAACTGGGCGTTATGAAGAGAAATATTTTCTTACTAACTGACGTTACGAAGTAAAATATTTTCTTACTGACTGGGCGTTGTGAAGGGAAATATTTTCTTACTAACTGGATGTCATGCAGGGAAATATTTTCTTAATAACTGGATATTATAAAGGTAAATATTTTCCTTCTAACTGGACGTTATGAAGGGAAATATTTTCTTACTAACTGGACGTTATGAAGGGAAATAGTTTCTTACTAACTGGATGTCATGAAGGGAAATATTTTCATACTAACTGAACGTTATGAATGGAAATATTTTCTTACTAACTAGATGTCATGAAGGGAAATATTTTCTTACTAAATGGATGTTATGAATAGAAATATTATCTTACTAACTGGACGTTATGAAAGGAAATATTTTCTTACTAACTGGATGTTATGAAGGGAAATATTTTCTTACTAACTGGATGTTATGAAGGGAAATATTTTTTTACTAACTGGGCGTTATGAAAGGAAATATTTTCTTACTAACTGGATGTTATGAAAGGAAATACTTTCTTACTGACAGGACGTTATGAAAGGAAATATTTTCTTACTACATGGATGATATGAAGGGAAATATTTTCTTACTAACGGGACCCTATGTAGGGAAATATTTTCTTCCTAACTGGATGTTACATAGGGAAACATTTTCTTTGTAACTGGATGTTATGCAGGGAAATGTTTTCCTACTAACTGGATGTTATGTACGGAAATATTTTCTTAATACCTGGATGTTATGTAGGGAAATATTTTCTTACTAACTGGATGTTATGAAGGGAAATATTTTCTTATTAACTGGACGTTATCAAGGGGAATATCTTCTTACTAAATGGACGTTATGAAGAGAAATATTTTTTACTAACTAGATGTTATGAAGAGTAATATTTTCTAACTAACTGGATGTTATGAAGGGAAATATTTTCTTACTAACTGGACGTTATGTAGGGAAATATTTTCTTAAAAACTGGATATTATGTAGGGAAATATTTTCTTACTAAATGGATGTTATGTATGGAAATATTTTCTTACTAACTGGATGTTATTAAGGGAAATATTTTCTTACTAACTGGACGTTATGAAGTAAGATATTTTTTTACTGACTGGGCGTTCTGAAGGGAAATATTTTTTTTTACTAACTGGATGTCATGCAGGGAAATATTTTCTTAACAACTGGATATTATAAAGGTAAATATTTTCCTTCTAACTGGACGTTATGAAGGGAAATATTTTCTTACTAACTGGACGTTATGAAGGGAAATAGTTTCTTACTGACTGGACGTTATGAAGGGAAATATTTTCATACTGATTGGACGTTATGAATGGAAATAATTTCTTACTAGCTAGATGTCATGAAGGGAAATATTTTTTTACTAAATGGATGTTATGAACTGAAATATTATCTTACTAACTGGACGTTATGAAAGGAAATATTTTCTTACTAACTGGATGTTATGAAGGGAAATATTTTCTTACTAACTGAGTGTTATGAAGGGAAATATTTTCTTACTAACTGGACTTTATGAAAGGGAATATTTTCTTACTAACTGGATGTTATGAAAGGAAATATATTCTTACTGACTGGACGTAATGAAAGGAAATATTTTCTTACTAACTGGAAGTTATGAAGGGAAATATTTTCTTACTAACTGGGTCCTATGTAGGGAAATATTGTCTTCCTAACTGGATGTTACGTAGGGAAATATTTTCTTAGTAACTGGATGTTATGTAGGGAAATACTTTCTTAGTAACTGGATGTCATGAAGGGAAATATTTTCTTACTAACTGGACGTTATGAAGGGAAACATTCTCTTACTAATTGGACGTTATGAAGGGAAATATTTTCTTACTAAATGGACGTTATGACGGGAAATATTTTCTTAATAACTGAACGTTATGAAGGGAAATATTTTCTTACTAACTGGACGTTATGAAAAGAAATATTTTCTTACTAACTGGATGTCATAAAAGGAAATATTTTCTTGCTAACTGGATGTTATGAAGGGAAATATTTTATTACTAACTGGACGTTATGAAGGGAAATATTTTCTTAAAAACTGGGTATTATGTAGGGAAATATTTTCTTACTAACTGGATATTATTAAGGGAAATATTTTCTTACTAACTTATGAAATATTATGAAGAGAAAGAATTTTTTTTTATTAACTGGAGGTTATGAAGTAAAATATTTTCTTACTGACTGGGCGTTGTGAAGGGAAATATATTCTTACTAACTGGATGTTATGAAGGTAAATATTTTCCTTCTAACTGGACGTTATGAAGGGAAATATTTGTTTTTTCCCTGGATGTTATGAAGGGAAATAATTTCTTACTTACTGGACGTTATGAAGGCAAATATTTTCTTACTAACTGGATGTTATGAAGTGAAACATTTTCTTACTAACTGGTTTTTATGCATGTAAATATTTTCTTACTAACTAGATATTATGAAGGGAAATATTTTCTTACTAACTGGATGTTATGTAGGGAAATATTTTCCTACTAACTGGTTGTTATGTAGGGAATATTTTCTCAATAACTGGATGTTATGTAGGAAAATATTTCCTTACTAACTAGATGTTATGAAGTGAAATATTTTCTTACTAACTGGACGTTATGAAGGGGAATATTTTCTTACTAAATGGACGTTATGAGGGGTCTTACTAATCGGAAGTTATGAAGGGAAATATTTTCTTACTAACTGGACGTTATGAAGGGAAATATTTTCTTACTAACTGGACGGCATGCAGGGAAATATGTTCTTACTAACTTGACGTTATGAAGGGAAATATTTTATTGGTAACTGGATGTTATGCAGGGAAATATCTTCATGCTAACTGGACGTTATGAAGGGAAATATTTTCTTACTTACTGGATGTTATGCAGCGAAATATTTTCTTGCTAATTGGACGTTGAGAAGGGAACTACTAATTGGACGTTATAAAGGGAAACATTTTCTTACTAACTGACGTTATGAAGGAAAATATTTTCTTACTAACTGGACGTTTTGAAGGGAAATATTTGCGTAATAACTTAGACTTGTAAATATTCCTTTTACATGGCAAAGTTATTACGCAAATATTTCCCTTCATAACATACTATTAGTAAAAAAAATATTTCCCTTCATAACGTCCAATTAATATGACAATATTTCCTTTCATAACGTCCAGTTAGTAAGGATATATTTCCCTGCATAACATCCAGTTAGTTAGAAAATATTTCGCTGCATAACATCCAGTTAGTAAGAATATATTTTACTTCATACCATCCAGTTTGTAAGAATATAATTTCCTGCATAACGTACAGTTAGTAAAAAAAATATTTCCCTTCATAACAACCAGTTAGTAAGAAAATATTCAAGTTAGTAAGAAAATATTTCCTTTCATAACGTCCAGTTAGTAAGAAAATATTTCCCTTCATAACACCCAGTTTGTAAGAAAACATTTCCCTTCATAACATCCAGTCAGAAAATAGGAAAATATTTCCCTTCATAACGTCCAATTAGTAAGAAAATACTTCCCTACATAACGTCCAGTTAGTAATAAATATTTCCCTTCATAACATGCAGTCAGTAACAAAATATTTCCCTTCATAACATCCATTTAGTAAGAAAATATTTCCCTAAAACACATCGAGTTAGTAAGAAAATATTTCCCTCCATAACATCCAGTTAGTAACAAAATATTTTCCTGCATAACGTCCAGTTACTAAAAAAATATTTCCCTTCATAACAACCAGTCAGTAAGAAAATATTTCCATTCCTAACATCCAGTTAGTAAGAAAATATTTCCCAACATAAGGTCTAGTTAGTAAGAAAATATTTCCTTACACAACATCCTGTTAGTAAGAAAATATTTCCCTACATAACGTCCAGTTAGTAAGAAAATATTCCCCTTCATAACATCCAGTTAGTAATAAAATATTTCCCTTCATAATGTCCACTTAGTATGAAAATATTTCCCTACATAACAACCAGTTAATAAGAAAATATTTCCCTTCATAACATCCAGTTAGTAAGAAAATATTTCCCTTCATAACGTCCAATTAGTAAGAAAATATTTCCCTTCATAACGTCCATTTAATAAGAAAATATTTCCTTTCATAATATCAAGTTAGAAAGAAAATATTTCCTTACACAACATCCTGTTAGTAAGAAAATATTTCCCTACATAACGTCCATTTAGTAAGAAAATATTCCCCTTCATAACATCCAGTTTGTAAGAAAATATTTCCCTTCATAATGTCCAGTTAGTAAGAAAATATTTCCCTACATAACAACCAGTTAGTAAGAAAATATTTCCCTTCATAACATCCAGTTAGTAAGAAAATATTTCCCTTCATAACATCCATTTAGTAAGAAAATATTTCCATTCATAACGTCCAGTTAGTAAGAAAATATTTCCCTTAATAACATCCATTTAGTAAGACAACATTTCCCTTCATAACGTCCAGTTAGTAAGAAAATATTTCCCTTCATAACGGCCAATAAGTAAAAAAATATTTCCCTTCATGACGTCCAGTTAGTAAGAAAATATTTCCTTCCATATCATAAAATTAGTAGGCAAATATTGCCATTCAAATTGGTTCAAGTCACTGTCTATCACTGTTTCTATACCAGGCTATAGTTCGAATCTCGGCCTGGGCAGAAGCACTTAAGAATTAAATTTCCGCTGGGGTGTAAGTTACTCAAAAGGTTTATTGAATTGTGTATTAAACGATATACATAGATTTAACACTTTAGTAGACCTACTGTAATAACCTCTCTCACTTGTCGATTTCCTCATCCATAGATACATTTACTTCCGAAGGCCTTGAGTCCGAATGGTAAATGATACCAGAAGCTCGCCTTTCCACGGTGAATTTCCACCACACACAAATTAGTGCGAGCGAGGTGACGTAACGCATCATCACTGTAGGTATTACTTAAGGTTCGTTGTAGCGTCCTTTCGGCCCCTAGCAGCAACCCCTTTCATTCCTCTTACTGTACCTCCGTTCATATTCTCTTTCTTTCTTTTTACTTTCGCCCTCTCCTAACAATCTTTTTAAAGTGGAAATGCGTGGTTTTCCTCCTGTTACACCTTTCAACCCTTTTTACTCTCAATTTCCCTTCAACGCTGAATGACCGCACAATTCCCAGCGCTTGGTCTTTGGCTTTAATTTTACATTCCATTCAATTCCATAAAACATCATACCGCAAAAATTAAAGTAACTATGTCAGTTCACTTAGACTTACGCCTTTCGAATTTGGGAACCGTTCATTAGAGCTGAAATAGACCTATTCTTAATACTGTTTAAAAGTTATTTAAAAGTGTACGTTGTCTTATCGCACACACACACACACACACCCCACCCCGCAGAAACACACACACACACACACACACACACACACACACACACACACACATATATATATATATATATATATATATATATATATATATATATATATATATATATATATATATATATATATATATATATATATATATATATATATATATATATATATATATATAATATATATATATATATATATATATATATATATATATATATATATATATATATATATATATATAATCGCAACTGATTTTTTCAGCATTTTAATACATACTCTTGCCCCTGTGTGTATGTACTTCAGTTCCACTGACACACATTTTTTCAGCAAAACGAACTTTTCTCCTGACGCCCATTGTTGACACTTTCTGTCATTTAGCAAAGAGATACATTTCTGTAGAACTTAAAAACATCTGTCAAAATGTCAAGGAAAATATAATAGATTTAGAATTACGCTTCTCAGGTAAAGTCGGTTCTGTGAAGCTGCTGGTGAATAATTGTATCAACATTTTCAAACAGAAATTAAATTGAAGCGTAAAGATGGAACACTAAAATGCCTTTCACTCTTGTCTTTTTCGTTACCCTCAAAATATTTTTCCTTTTCAGTTTTACTCCTGTTTTAGTAGCTTTCCAATCATGTTGTGAATTTATATGATTTAGCTTTAGATTGCCCATCAATGTATCTCAATTCATTTGATCAAACATTCTTTCTATAGAAAAGTTTGCGTGTGTCAATTTCGGGTTTATGGCCAGGCCGTTATTTTTATGTGTGCGTCATATTCCTTTGATTTGTTCACATCCCTTTGTCAAGGAATGTTCGAACAGTGTTTGTTTATTAGAAAAAACGAATAAAACTGAATTTAATCAAAAGTAAAGCTTTCAAGCAATAATTCTTTCTTAAAAAAGATCCAATTTCTATATTTCTCAATTTATTATGCGTCATTTTTTCGGTTTTTATCCTACAAACGATGAACCACTGTTATTTCATTTGACTCTTTGTCTACAATAAGATGAGAATGTAGAGAATGAAAAAGACAAGAAATTGCAGTTTTATTTCCTATTCTTGGAGAAAAATAAGAACAACACTAGATGCATTTCCTTAGACGTACACAAAATGAAAACGAAAGCTCAGATAAATTAAAAAGCAAAGAGACGTCCACGTACTTCAGGAAAACTAGGTTTTTAGAAACAAAATTATCACAGAATCCTATTTACCAAAAGCTGATGAATACGAAGAAAAGGAACAAAATAATGATAGAGAAAAATCACATGAGGGCAAAAAAGGAAAAACTCGTAACTGGAAGACAAAATTTCTACAGTGTGCATTGGCCATGGCTGCTTCGAAACCTTTCCGAGGCAATGAAGAGGAGAGCAGTACTCACACATGATATCAAGTCGGACGGGGTTAGAGAGCTGAGTTCCTTGGGTGTTCGTTGCTGAACACATGTATTCCCCAGCGCTGGATCTCTCGACCTGCTGGAGAACAAGGCTGTTGCCGCTCAAGATGACTCCTGCCGTTTGATTGTGTTTGACTTCCTCTCTCTGTGGGAAGAGATGAAAGACACGCCCGTTTTTAAAGTTGAATCTATGAACCTGTTGTCAAGCTTCAAAACTATCTGTGCAATTCTTTTTAGTTTAAAGTGAGGGTTTTCGTACTAGTAGTGATAAAAATGACCAACTTCGTTCTTTTAATGACCACTTTTAAAGATTACAAAAGACTTTCACAATTAAAATTAAATAATTTAATAGTTACAATCATTATTCCAAAGGTTGCAAGAGAGACTGCTAGTGGAGATTTCGAATTATGGATCGGGTGTAAGACATGAGAGGGACTTTATTAACGACTGATTATCGCAGTTTCGGAATAAAATCTGTTTAGATATGATTTTCTTGTGTGAGAGGAACATAAGCCACTTTTAAAAATCAAATGAAATTGTAAACTTATAAATGTATGTACGATGAAGTGCATTGGAGGTAAATTTACACAATCAAACCTATAAGATATATGAAAAGGGTTTGATGAATCCTGTTTATCTGACAAAATATATCAGTATATGATGTCATAGGTCTTATCTAAATCATAATGGAATTCTTGATATTATATTAATGTTACATAACTTGATACAATTGGCCTTCTCAGTATTTCATGTTCACATCAACTTTCTGGTGCCACTGCCCTGCTGCCTGGCATTTCACTGACGTTGATGACTTCCACAGCATTGGAAATGGTTATGTCTGTTTCTATAATTTTACCTTTCGTTTTCATTTTCGCCGGTGTTTTAATAGTCCATTTATTTTCTGAATATCTAGGTCTTTATAGGGAACCAAATAACTATTGTACAATGGCAAATACGTCTCAAATCCAAGGTTTTCCTGGTTGATTGTTAATGTCTACGGTTTTAAAATAAAAATAAAGTAATAATTTGGTTTGGGCATATAAACGTCACCAAATGCAAAATTATCAATGTCGATTGTTCATTTCTTTGTTTGAGGTCGAATTTCAAGCAGATCAGAAACCTTTTGTTGCTTCAAATGAATATCTTCAATATGAATACATTTATCAGGAAATATACGGTTTTCGGGTAGATCAAAATCCAACTTTGTTTCAAATGAATATCTTCAATATAAATACACTCATCAAGAAATATGAGGTCTTCAGGTAGACCAGAGATCTTATTTTGTTGTTTTCATGTAGATCAGAGATATTATTTTGTTTCAAACGAATATCTTCAATATAAATGCATTTCATCAAGAAATTTAAGATTTGCAGGTAGAACAGATATCTTATTTTTTTTTCACATGAGAATCTTCAATATAAATACATTTATTACGAAATATAATGGTCTTCAGGTAGATCAGTTATCTTATTTTCTTGTTTTCAGGTACATCTGTGATCTTATTTTGTTTCAAATGAATAGTTTCATTATAAATACAATCATCTACAAATGTACGGTTTAAGGTAGATCAGAGAGCTTACTTTGTTTCAAATGAATAGCTACAATATAAATACATTCATCAAGAAATATATCGAATTCAAGTGATCAGAGATATTATTTTGTTGTTCTCAGATAGATCAGAGATCTTATTTTGTTTCAAATTAATACCTTCAACA
>NC_089794.1:48789541-48797041 GCF_040412425.1 Macrobrachium rosenbergii | reverse complement strand
GGGAGAGGAAAGAGGGAAGAAGGAGGGAGAAAAGGGATAGAAGTGAGAATATAGAGGAGGAGGGGGAATGGGGAAGGGGGAAAGGGAAAGGCAGAATAAAGGAAGGGGAAGGTGGAGGGGAGGAAAGGGGATGGGAGGGTGAATGGGAGGGGAGGGAAGGGGGAGGAGGAAGGGAGAGGGAAGGGATAGGGGTAGGAGGAGGGGAGGGTGAGTGAAAAAGAAGGGAAGAGGTGAATGGGAACTGGAAGGGGGAGGGGAGGCTGAGGGGAAGATAGAGGGAGAGAGGAAGTTACATTCCCCTATCAGACAAGAATAAATAACATCACTGAACAAAGACAATGAATAAAAATCTTACACTTCTAGATATTATGCGCTCAGGTGTGTCGGTATATTTTTGTGAGGGGGGCGGGGGGGGAAGAACGCCTGTCTCCATTTCAACAGTAGACAGACCTTTTATCTATTATGTGAAATTCACTGCACAACAAACTGAAGGAGATACGTTCTAGATATGATGATGGTAATACTTCAAGGTACTTAAGAATTTGTATTTTATTGGTAATGTATAATTAAGATATGTTTGGCTTAAGTTGAACACTGGAAAAAATTTTGTAATTTTGTCGCGAGTAATCTTTTAATGAGAGGGTACATATGTCACAGAAGAATTTGGTCTGCTAATACGCATATGCGGATGCTGATGAATTAGTTCTATATCTCGAAAGTTTTGCCTGTAACTACGAATGTTTTGTTCATGGATTAAGTACTTAGACATGATGATGTAATACCACAAGGTACTTAAGAATTTGTATTTTATTGGCAGGTATAATTAAGATATGTTTAGCTTGAGATGAACCCTGAAAAAATATGTAATTTCGACGCGAGTAGTTTTTTAATGAAGGGGTAAGCCTGTGAGAGGAACATTTGGTTTGTTACTACTTTTTTCCGTGGCGAGAATTGTAAGGGCTGAATGGAGTGGTAGTAGAAGGTATATTTTGCATTACATTGCTTTATGACTGAATGAAAGTAATTCTAATACAGTCAAACACACCTGTTTAATTTTTTGGATGTACTGAACTAATTATAGGTTTTGCAGTGGGAGGAATTTAATGAGTGATATATAGCAATGATTCCTTTCACGTAGCAGTGGAAGGGAAGCTGGAACTTCGTTGGGTTCCTCTAGTTTTATGTCCTGTAGGTTTTCAATATTGATTTTATCGAGGTAATAAAAAATTACATAAATAATTCCCAAAAATTATGATCAAAATTCACATAAATTCGGATAAAAAATTTATGTTATAGGGGATTTGGATTTATTGTTGTAGGAAGAAAAGGTGGAGCGTCAGGTGAAAACTGAGAATTAACCCATAAAACACTAAAGGAAAAGGTGACCTAAAAACAAAAATTTCATTAGTTTTGTCTGGGTTTGTATATCTGTCATGGGGTAGGGGTTTGATTTTGAGTTTTAACCTTTCTGGGGTGACATACAGGCCGTGTGCAAAATTTTTCTGGGTCTGTTAAGCAGTTTGGATTTGTATAGCATCCAAACAAATAAACAAACATTCACTTATATATATATATATATATATATATATATATATATATATATATATATATATATATTGCACACACAGATGCTCAGTATATATATATATATATATATACAGATATATATATAGTATATATATTATATATATATATATATATATATATATATATATATATATATATATATATATATATATATATATATATATATATATATATATATATATATATATATATATATATATATATATATATATATATATACATCACATATAGTCATAAATGGAGACCTTCCACCAATTTCGTTTGGGAAATAACTCAGATTTATTTATCAATGACAGGAATTTCTGGCAAAGGTCTTAAACTTCCCATGTGCCTTAGATACAGGAGGATGCGATGCCACATCCCTTCCTTGAGCCTCGTTCCACACCGTATCATATCCTATATCCCAGCATACCCCTCCCCACCCCCCCTCGTTCCACTCCGTATCATATCCTATATACCAGCATACCCCGCTCCCCCCGCCCCGAGGAATCTGTTCCATATTTCAGATGCAGCCACGATTTGGCAACACCGCGAAAGGCTTGCTCAGGTAAATAATCCAGGTTGTTGTCAGTGCCTGAAAGTGCCCTCGGTTTCCCAATCCTTCTCTCCCTCTATATTTCCCTTCTCTCTGAAATATCCTTGCCTCCACATTTCCTTCTTCCCCCTCTAATGGCAGTCCATATGGGAAAGCCAGCCTGTTGTCAGAATAACTGGTGTTGTGTCACATTGTGAAATCTTTCAGTGCTAATGTTTATTTGGTAAAATTTTGAATTGTCTAAGCATTCTCAGTGCCGCCATCTTGTAAAACACACAACCCCATAACCTCATAGCCTCACTGTATCTCCTGATATCTCTTGCATCATTTGGGTAGAGGTAGAGGTATCAGCCTAACCATTAATTCCCACATCTTCTCTTACAGGCGGCGTGAATTTCGGTGCTGTTTTCCACTTTCCAAAATGGTCCCAGCCATCAGTACCAGTCCTATGATTTTATACCCTATCTGCTAGTAGTTGACTCCCAGTACTTGGCCCATTTCCCTGCCCTTGTCTGAGTTGTTAAACTTACAAAATAAAGGTATTTTTGTAGCCACTGAGTGTCACTGGCCATCTAATATTTCCCTCATTGATGTAACTTTCTAGCATACATTTTCCCTTATTACATCTTCCTCTCAGTTGGAAAATGTAACAGTGGCAACCTTGCCAGGATCACTAAAAGATAGATTTCACTTGAAATTTTAACATAACGTGAGATCTCCCTATCTTTGGTGTTGAAACAAACCCCTTAAAGTATATCCCGAAGGAGCTGGAAGTGGAAGGAATCAGCAGATAAAATTGAAATTTTCCATTAGTATGTTCATATGCTTGTAGAACAAACACATAAAACTATTCACTGTAAATGTTAGCTATAAGCAGTGGATTTTGTGTTCATTTATTTACATTTAAATTTGTAAAGTGAAAAGTGTTCAGTGAATATTTTACAAAACATCATGGCCACATGGCAAACCCAAACCTTGGTAACCTGAGTCACATGACTAACAATGACAAAGTTAGCTGGCACAGTGCATTTAGCCAAGCCCTCCCAAGCATTGTTATAATTTCCTGCTCTCCCTGAGAACCCATTTTCTATCATTTTGGTGACGACAGACTCAGACATTGTGTTGACTGCTGTCTGAGTAGACTTCAAGATTCTATTATTTCACTGTGGTACATTAATGCTTTGTGGGAGAAAATTGTGTGGGAATTATTAATCCTAATAATCAGTATTAATCTGTTAAACTTTAGAGAGAGAGAAATTTTCAGAACTTTTATTAATTTTTTTCTCTTAACTATCAGCAGATGATTTTCCTGCTAAAACCACTTTCTGGAAGATGCAAAGTCTTCAGTCCATTTCCAGAGAGGTGTTAAGTCATTTTGCTCTTGCCATTTCATTTCTAAAGCTGGTAAAAACCATTCACCTCATTGGCAGAAAAGCAAGTATTGAAATCATTGTGTACTTAACCTAAGCAGTTCTTTTATGAATATCGGCTATTCTCATTGCAATTGTTTTGCTACAGAAGGTATTTCTGCATGTTACTATTCCTCCACTAGCCATGCAAACTCAGGCGTAGTCAGTCCCTGGTGCACCAGATGCATTGTGCTTAGCGGTAACCTAGCACAGTAACCTTCAGGGATTGCCAGAGTCATATTCCCCACCAGGCTTGCAAATTCAGGCCTGTTGTTGACTCCCCGCCATACTGTTCTTCCACCTTGTTGAGAAGACCTACAGAATTCCTATGGAAATTGAGTTAACATATTGATATACCAAACCCATTAATCATCTTGTTCAGGGGAACAAACAGCACATCACATGCACATCCGCTCATCAGCAACAGTGTAGCCCCACCACAGGTACACTATATTCATGTACCCACCACAGCTGCACACACAACCATGTAGGAAAACACAGGTACACCCCCTTGTTGCTGTGTAGTTTTGCATAGACCCATCTTTTATTCTTACTTCTGTGCATATTCTTCACAGGTTAGAGTATTGTATTTCCTTTTTCTTGCTGTGTAGTTCCTTGCATGGCCAACACATCATTACAGGTTTCTAAGTGTGGTTTAGCACAGGTCACATCTCTAAAATTCTCCTTTGTTCCCAAAGGAGTAGTCTTGCTAGTTTCTGGTAGGTACAGTATCTACAGTATCTTTTAGGAAACCAGCAAAATGGACCCCACTGAGACAGCTGCCATCTTGGAGAATGGACAGAGGCTAGGCTATGTCGGAGATGCTTTAGCAGCATTTCTAGCTAAACAGACAGCTGAAAGGAGAGAATGTGAAGATGGAGCCAGGGAGCAAGAAGAGAAAAGAGAAAAAGAGCAACGAGAAGAGAGAGAAAGAGAGCGCCAGCATGAAAAAGGGCAACAAGAAAAGAGAGAGAGTCAGCATGCATTTCAGATAGTTCAGCTTCAAGCTAGTGCACACTCAAGCCCTGCTCCTCCAAATGGGCAAGCCCTCCCCTCCATCTCAAATGTCACAGCTTTCATCATCCCTTGGGAATGAAGAGGATCCCCTGAGGTGGTTGGCCAGAGTGGTGGTCATATTTGCAGAATTCTCCACGAAGGACTCTTAGAAAGCCCTACTCCTGGCTTGACACATGAAGGGAAAAGGGGCAGATACCCATGCAGCCCTGGGAAACACCAAACAGGGAAACCTCACCGAGGTCAGGAAAGCCTTGGCTGAGGCCGACAAGCTCAGTCCAGAATATTGGCATCGGAAGTTCCGTGGACTTTCCATGCCTTCTGGCCAAACCTGGGCTGACTAGGCCTATAAGAAGGGCAGAGCAATCAGCCTCTGGCTAGAGGCCTTAGAGTGCAATGCATTCCAGAGCTTCCGAGGTCACATCTTGACCAAAGACTTCAGGCATCACACCCCAGATCACCTGTTCATATGTAATAATGTGTAATGAAGTATTATATATGTATCTGTTTAACTATGATAAAACCAGGACGCAGTAGCGTAGAGAAAGGAGAGAGTCACGGTGTGTTGTTCATATCACTTGTTGACGCAGCGATGTCAAAGCAAAACAAGAGACAATGCCTGAGCGAACGAGGACACATGGCTTTCTGTTGTCAGTTCGCTGTATAACTGAATAACATTTATCTTATCTTTAGCAACATTATCTGTTATGTTTCAAGTCGGAAACAACAATTGATTATTTATCGTAACCGATTTAATCATTACTTATACTATTCAAGCTTTGATTCACATTTGTGTTTTAAAATGTGTGCGTGCGTGTGTCTGTGACGCGCAGGCAGGAGTGTAATCTGAATCACCACTCAGGGGATTCAAGCGCAGGTTGTGGCAGTGGTAACACACTACTTTGTACCAAGATATAGAAAATAAACCAAAAAAATGGAGGCCTGTTCTTATTAGCGCTTCTCCATCTTTACACAGCGTGAGGGTCCTTGAAAGGAAGCCCCTCATAATACATATACATCACCGAAAAGAAGCCAGCCACCTTGCATGAGTGCTGCCGGCTGGCTGACAATTATGAGCTCTCTTGGACTCACCTAGGGTCCCATCATAAAGCTCTTCCCAAGGCCTCCACACCACCGGTCAGGCCCAAGAATGACAGGCTCCCTCTGAACTTCTGCCACTATTGCAAGAGGATCGGTCACAGAGAACCAGACTGCTAGACCAAAAAGGCAGCTCTGGCAGCTGCCCCCTCCAAGCAGGGCCATAAGCCTAATTCTACGGTTACGGCTCCCCCCATGTCCGAGACTATAGTAAGGCAACCTGTGATACGTGTGTCCAGAAGGGACACACCAAGGCCTCGCCAAGGTGTCCCAGCAGATCCACTACACTGCCCTCATCCTCTCTCATAGTCACCACTCTAGCCACGCCACAGGGACAACCAGCCCACGGGAGAATCACGGTCGCTCCCCTGAAGGCTTCGCCCCACCCACCACAAGTCCAAGCTCTTGTGGACGCCGGTGAGGAAGTCTCCTTGATTGTGCAGGATCATGTGCCTGCCAGTGCCCGAATCAGAGACGACGAATGCATGACTATCCAGTGGGTAGATAGCATCATGAATGACATTCCTACTGTTTTACTGAAAGTGACAATGCCCTGCAGAAACTAGCAGTGCTCCCTGGGAGTAGTGAGTGACATCAGACAGGGTTACGACCTCTTCCTAGGCCAAGACCTCCTGAAAGGGTTGCAGAGTGTGCCCCTCTGGTGCATGGCTGCCCCCGGCCCTGAGCCAGACACAGTGGAGACAGCTCCAGCAGAGGAGGATGCCTAGCTAGCTGGCATCCTCCTAGGATGAAGTGGCCTGGCTCACAGAGAAGCTCCCTACACCCTCACTGACCAGCCACGAAGGCAAAGCGGCACTCTCCCTATGAGAGGCCCTTTCTGATCCCTCCCCACTCCTAGCTGCCAGCTCAGACAGCCCTCCACCAGGCACTGATCCAGACTGATGCTTCCACCACCTATAACATTGTGCCGGACCGGGACAGGCTCATCAAGTACAGCAGTCCAACCAGACCCTCAATCCTTTGTGAGTGGTAGCCCACTCTGACCTAGCAGAGGTTGTGGATCTCTCGACAGAGAACTACCTGATGGAGGAAGAGGTGCTCTACGTTGTCACCAGGGATGCCCACAACCCACCGGACGCCTTACAATGGCAAGCGGTCGTGCCCAGGAACCTGAGGTTACCGACCCTATGGCCCACAATGAAGTGAGTGGCCACTTCGGGGTCAATCATATGGCAAAGAGAATCTAGCGCAAGTTCTTCTGGACCAAGATGCGCCAGAGCATCAAGGTGTATGTCGCTTCCTGGACCCAGTGGCAGGTCACAGGAAACCACAGGCCCCCCTCCAAAACATTTCCTCAGCAGGCATCCCCTTCTGGGATGTCCTTGTGGACTACATGGGCCCCTGGCCCTGGAGCAAGTGGGGCAGCACCCACTTGCTCATCATGATAGACCGCTTCACCATCTATCTGGAAGCAGTCCTGGTCAGGAGCATGAAGGCCTCCCATGCCATCAAGGGACTGCTAAACTTTTTCTGTCATTTCAGGTTTCCAGCCACTATCCAGTCAGACTGGGGTTCCCACTTCAAGTCTCGGGAGTTCAAAGAGGAGATGGCTCACCATGGCATCCGTCACCTCTCCTCTACCCCTTACCACCCAGAAAGCCAGGGACTCATAGAAAGGTTCCATCAAACCTTGAAAGCAGTGCTAAGGAAGCTAGAGGAGGAAAACTCTTCCAACTGGGAGGAGAACCTGCACTACACTCTGTTCTCCCTATGCCAGGCTGGCTTGGAGACCACTGGGTACAGCCCCTTTGAGCTGCTGTACACCCATTCTACCCATGGACCCCTAGATATCCTCTACGAAGCCTGGGAGGATCCCTCCAAGGCCACCTGGGTGGA
>NC_089794.1:48724541-48784541 GCF_040412425.1 Macrobrachium rosenbergii | reverse complement strand
TATGTTACGTTTGCCATATCTTGGCTATGCATTTTACACTTTCCATTATTGTGTTTTGTATTTCATATATTTTTGGGAGTTTTCTATGTTTAATTTTTTTCGACAGATGTCTGTGGACTTGTTGGAATAACATGGGGGACACATGCAAGTCATTTGCAATGTCAATCTCTTTATGTGGTAGACTTTTTTTTTTGACATGACGTTTAGTTATTGATTTGGGAGTATGTGAGATTTTGGTGTATTTCCAGGCTATTAGCCATAATGAGACTTCTTTAGTCAGAAGTGCTTTGCAGTTTAGAGTTTAGTTATCTGACTTGATAATTCATTTATTATGCATTTTAATCTTTGCTTTGTTTTATTCATTTCTTGTTGGGTTATTTGAATAATAAACCTATTTTTGTAGGAACGATTGTGTTTCTTTAAATAGTCCATTTAATTACTTGTGAGAATGAGAGAGGTCGGGTGGATGAGCTTCGGTAAACGATGAGAGAGAGAGAGAGGGATTCGGGCTGAGAGAGAGAGAGAGAGGAAAAAGTGCTAGGGAGATTAGGGTCGAACCTTTTTACGTCTTTTTCCTGAAGTTAGATCGCTAAGATCACGTTACGTACACTTCCAAAAAAAGTGTTGATCTGTTCCGTGTAACAGATTTTAATGGTGGCAGCGGTTAAAAGTTAAATAATTTTAATTAGGGTAGCGAAAGAGGGAGGTTACTAATAGACTAATTGGTAACGTTGACGCCCAAGGCATAGGTGATCTCACCTAAGGCGACTGGGCCGTGAGCGTGATGAGTGATCACCAGTCTTAAGAGAGCGAGTTTCATAGGTGGGTCGAGTTACGTGTGTAATACGGGGAATCTTTTTTTTTTTTCCGTCTCTATTCGAGTATTGGGAGTGGGGAGTTGTGAAATAGATCTGGATGATCTCTAGAGCAATTTTGGGGTTAACAAAATACCCAAATAAGTGTGAATAGTGGCGATTGTGAGTTAATTAAGCAAAGTGGTGATTCAACAAAAATCACGCTAGTTTTTCTCTGATTCGTCTTCGAGATGGTGACGTCACAGGTTGCACATAGCTCTGTTTTCTATTAGCAAGTCACGAGTGATAAGTGCTCCGTTTTCTTTCAAATTGGTGAGTACCCCATTCTCGTAAGTTGCGCAGAACTCCGTTTTCTGTTTCACAAGTGATAGGCGCTCAGTTTTCTGTTCTTCTTTTAGAGGGGGTAACTTTTGCCTTTCTCTAGTGTTCTTTTTGGTTTCTTTTTTATGTTGTTACGCTCAGGGCGTGTAATCACTTACAAAATGCCGGACAATGCAGCAAGCACATCCCAATCAGTTGTGGTGCATAAAGTGACGAGCGTTAGCGGGGGAATTACTAATTTTAAAGGGTTAGTTGACGGGAAGCCAACCCAAAATATAGAAACTTTCATTGAGTCAGTGAACAATTATCTGAATTCCAAGAAAATTACGAATGGCGCTGAAGCTTTAACAGAGGCTAAAGCATTTCTGGACTTAGATAAAGGAGATATTGGGAAACGGGCACGCAGTTTCGGGTTCAGAAGGTGTAAAACTTGGAATGAACTGCAGAAATTTCTACGAGCTACTTATGGCGGAGTTCAACGTGAGTGTGCAGGTCGGAATTTGTGAGCGTTTCTCAAAATAAAGAAGGGCAACGATTCACTGGTCACATACAGTGCGAATTTATTTGATGCAGTAGGTGAGTTAAAGAAATCTATAACAGGCTCTCCATGGGTAACTGGAAATAAAATCTCCTTAGATAATTTTGAAAGATTGTTACACTTTGCTTGCCTTTTAACGTCGGTCCCAGATGTAATTGTAGATAGTTTTGACAAAAGAATTGATCCAGATTAATAAAAATCAATCAAAATGCCTGACACTGGACAGTAGTTTTGTACAGGGAGGTGCAAAGATGTCTGCTGCGGTTTCGAAACCACAGAACAATGCTAGTCCCTCGCATTCGGGAAATGATGCAACAGCGAAGACGTGCACGAGTAGAATTGAAGAAAATTCCAGAGAGATCAGTCACAACGATACGTTGTTTTAATTGTGATAAACTAGGACATAGTAAATCAAATTGCAGAGTGAGATATTGTTCAGCTTGCAAATCTTCAGATCATGGATGGAGATTTTGCCCAGCCACAAAGAGTAGAGAATATTCAGGGAAGTCACGGGGAGGTTTTTCTAGATATGACAGGAGAATTCCACATGATGCAAGTTCTAGATACACAAAGGAACAGCAGAATTTTCACAAGATAAGTTCGAAGACGGACACAGGATAATGAGCAATCAGGTCTTAGAGTCACCAGAACCTAGGCCGATTGTACGTGGATTTTCTAATGGCAGTGAAATTTCTATTTTCATTGATTCTGGCAGCTCAGTTAACTTAGTAAATGCTGACCTTTTTCACTCAAAATTTCCAGAGTGTAAATTAGTCCCTACTAGTGAGACAGTGTGTGATGTACAAGCGAGGAAACTGAATATTTTAGGTTCGTCATTTCTTACGCTTTGTATCAGCGGAAAGACAATAGTAGAATCATTTTTGGTCATAGAAGGATTAGCCTTAGGTGAAATGGTTTTGCTAGGACACCCTTCTTGCGTGCGACATAACATCAACATTCTTACGGGAATTCAGGGGATTACAATAGGTGAGTCAGGTTGTTTTGTTCCATATATACACAGGAAAAAACTTGTGAGAAACCTAAGACGCAGTCTGAGACATGTGTAACACATTCATTAGAGAGTGAATATATTCCGCAAAAATCTTTCAAAGGATTTTTGTTGGAAGATATTGAATTGCAACCGCGAGTTCCTACATTTGTTAAAGTGTCGATGAAAGAGAAAAAGTTTCCTTCTCAAGTGTGCGTTGTTGAGGGAACCGAGAAATTCAAAGACGTTGTGAGTACGGTGTCAGTGAATGAAGTTTCAGTTGCAGGCGTGACTACAGTAGAATTAGTTAGCTATCAAGACTCAGTGAAAAAAATATCACAAGGGTACTTATGTAATTGATTTTGAAGAGTTTAATGAAGAACATAAATTAGTGAGTTTTTGTGGAGACGGGAATATGTTTCCTAACGAGGAGCAACAGTTCCGAAGTCAGGTTCTGCATGAACATTTGGCTAAAGTTGATTATCCTGAATATTCAGATAAAGTAGAGAAAGTGTTGAAAGAATATCTAGATATAATTGCTTTGAAAGGAGATAAATTAGGAGTTACAGATGTTTTAGAACATTCAATCTGCCTAGAAAAGGGTACAAATCCCATATATATTCCAGCATATCGAATTCCCTTTTAAGATCAGAGAAGAAGTAGAAAAAGAAGTTCAGAGGTGGGAGTCGGAAGGCATTATTAGGCCGTCCAATTCTCCGTTTAATTTTTCTTTGCTTTGCAGTTTAGAGTTTAGTTATCTGACTCGATAATTCATTTATTATGCATTTTAATCTTTGCTTTGTTTTATTCACTGCTTGTTGGGTTACTTTAAATAATAAACCTATTTTTGTAGGAACAATTGTGTTTCTTTAAATAATCCATTTAATTACTTGTGAGAATGAGAGAGGTTGGATGAGCTTGTAAACGATGAGAGAGAGAGAGAGAGAGAGAGGGATTCGGGCTGAGAGAGAGAGAGAGGGGAAAAAATTGAAATCAGGGTTGAACCTTTTACGTTAGATCGCTAAGATCACGTTACGTGTGTTGATCTGTTCCCTGTAACAGATTTTAAAGACGGTAGTATCAGAGTTTGTGTAGATTTTCGTAAATTGAATGAAAAAACATGCCCAGATAGATATCCAGTAGCTTGTTTGCCTGATTTGTTTGTTGAGATCGGTGGCAAGAATATATATTCATCTATAGATCTTATGCAAGGGTTTTACAGGTTCCCCTTAGTGAGAGTAGCCGTAAATATACAGCATTTTCGGTACCAAAGGGACATTACGAGTTTAATAGGATGCCTTTTGGATCACAAGGGTCCCCAATAACATTTACTAGACTGGTTAACACAGTACTTCATGGCTTGTTAGGAAAGTCGGTGTTTGTGTACATGGATGACATTCTCATATGCACAGATACAACTGAAGAACATCTAAAGGTGTTAAAAGAAGTCCTCAAGCGATTACGGTTCACTGGATTAAAGGTCAAATTGGCCAAATGTGAGTTTCTGAAGAGGAAAATTGTCTATTTAGGACATGTTATCTCTAAAGAGGGAGTCAGAGTGAATGATGAGAAAGTTAAAGCCATTGAGAATTTTCCAGTTCCCAAAACCAGGAAACAGATTCGTTCGTTCCTAGGTATGTCGGGTTTCTTTCGCTGTTTTGTGCGGAATTTTTTTTCTACAATAGCGTCTCCATTGACAGATTTGTTACGAGAAGACGTTAAGTTTGTTTGGGGTGATAGTCAGCAATTAGCTTTTGAGAAGCTTAAGAACGCTTTGGTGAACCCACCTGTTTTGAAGTTTCAGATTTTAGTCAACCATTCACCTTAGTGACTGACGCGAGTCAGGAAGGTATAGGTGCGTGTTTGATGCAGAAATTTGAGGGGAAATTACACCCAATTGCTTTTTATAGCAGAAAGTTCAAAACGCGTGGTAGTAACGAAAGGCTGATGTCAGTTGTGGACAAGGAGGCTTTCGCAGTCGTCTCTAGCCTTGTTCATTTTAAGATGTTGTTGTTGGGAAATAAAGTTGAGATTTTTACAGATCATCAACCGTTGTTAGAGCTTTTTAATAAGCCAAATTTGTCGCCCAAGAGAGCACGGTGGTTCCTGACATTGAGAGATTTTGATGCAAACCTCAAATACATTGAAGGTAAGCATAATGTAGTTGCAGATGCATTGAGCAGATATTTTCTGGTTGAGGATGAGGAAATACACACCGAATCCTGTGTGGGAGAAGAGAGTAAATATTTGGTGTCTAATGTCTCTGATACTAGTAGTTCTGAGATATCGCATGTAGAGGACATACACGTTTCTACAGTGCAGACTTCGGGGAGAAATAGTGAGTCGGCAGTCTCGGGAGAGATTGTTGTTCGTGATAGTGAGAGTAACGCCGTGTGCTATATTACGGGTGAAAATGTCACTTGGGACATAGGCTTGCTCGAACAAAAGCAAGATGAAGATAAATTGTTGTCAGATGCTAAGGCATTTCTTAGGGGAGTTTCACCGAAGAAAGGGTATAAGTTGCCTTTTTCTGGTCTAGAGTTGGAGAATAATTTATTGGTGAGAAAAGTTAAGTATAACTTGCGAAGTACTCGAAGCATGGGTGAAATTACACAAATCATCGTGCCAGAGAGTCTAGTACCACAAGTTCTAGACATTGTACATTGTAAATTTGGTTCTCCTCATTTGGGTGTAGACAAGACGTATGAAAACGTCAGGTCAAAGTTCTTTTGGAAAAATATGTTTTCCGCAGTAGAAGCCTTTGTGAAGAAGTGCGCTATTTGCAATGCGAATAAGCCAGCGACGACAGTGTCGTGTCGTTTGGGTTCATATCCCGTACCACATAGGCCGTTTCAGAGAGTACATATGGATATTCTGGGTAACTTCTCAGAGTCCGCTTATGGTTATAGACATTTATTAGTAGTTGTTGACGAGTTATCTCGTTTTGTTGAGATTTTCCCACTGAAGTACAAATCAGCTGAGGAAGTTGCTATAGCGTTCTTTAAGGGGATAATTTGTCGATATGGGGTTCCTGAATGTCTGATCACAGACAATGGTAGGGAATTTGTTAATGAGACTTTAGACGGTCTTGCCAATTTGTTGGGGATAAAGAAAGTATCTATAATCCCGTATAGACCTGAAGCAAATGGGTTATGTGAGAGGGCGAATCGGAAAGTAATCGAAGCTTTGCGCATGATGGTGGGTGGTTCCGATACACATTGGGACAGATCTTTGGATGAAGTGCAATATAGTATCAATACTATGATGAATGACACAATTAAGATATCTCCAGCAGAAGCTTTGTATGGGTACAAGTTGAAAGGACCTTTTGATTTGTTACCAGAGCGAGTTCAAGGTGATGTTACGGTCACTTCGTTGATAAATACAGCGAGAGAAAGATTTGCACGTATCAGTAAAGAACTTGAACTTAGTTCGCGCGCAATGGTAGAGAAAAGTAACGCGAAATCGAGGGGAGTAGCTTTTTCGATGGGTGATAGAGTGTTTGTTAAAGTGAATGTTCAGAATGATCTGAATTATAAATTAAGTCCGAAGTTCCACGGACCTTTTGAGATTGTAGAGATCAAAAGAGGGAATAGATTTGTAGTAAAAGATGTAAATACGGGTGTGACGAAATTGACCCACATTTCGAAGTTGAAGAAAGTTGGGATGTAATGGAACGTTTGTATATAGTCATGTAAGGGGATATTTGTATATAGTTAGAGGGATAAATGGGTTGATGTTTGTATATATATGATATTTATTTATTTTTTTTTTGTCTCTTGTTCATTCTAGATGTTGAAGTTCTTAATCATTTGTTTTCGAATGATTTTAGGAATTGAGACATGGGCTAATTGCATACGAGATTTGACCCGTGTGTTATTGTGTTATTGTGTTATGATGTGTTTTATCATCTGACGCAATATGTGTGTTGTTTAGGATTTTTTTGGGGGGGAGGTACTTAGTATATCGGACCGAACAAGTCTGATTTTTTTTTCGGGTTGGGATATCGAATTTGAGTATTTGGATTTTTTTTTAGTTTTTTTTTTTAATGAAGGGAGCTGTATTGTGAGTAATTGTAGCTGTTAAGATCATGGGAGCGATTGCCATTACATCAATTGCTATTTTGTTGAGAATTAGTCAGGTGTTGCGAAATATTTGCTAACCGGAGTAGAACTTTCATGTCTTTTACGAGATATGATACCTTTTAGTGTTTGGATAGGATTCTTGAGTATTTTTTTTCTGTTGGATAGAATTTTTTTTTTATGAGTGAGTTCCGTAGAGTTATTGCGCTTAATAGTGAGTTGACTGTGGATATTCCGGATACACACTTGGAATTAGTTCACATTAAGAGTGTTTGACTTTTGCATTAGTAGTTTTGTTTGGTTCAGTAACATGAAACCTTTTTGGTTGTTAGACCTTTTTCGAGTGCTTTTGGAGACTCAGTAGTGATATGGGATGGATTAGAGATCATGTTCATTTTGGGAGATCAATATCAGGGTTCGGGAGTTGATTATAAGACAAGTTGTACTTTAGTTAGAGAGAAGTATGTGTGTGACAGTAGTATTTTCCAGTTGCGAGTTGTATCTGTGGGTGGTTGTGAATTATCATTAGTTCATGGACAGACTCCGACAGAATGTGACTTTAGACAGTTCCTGCGAGATTACCACATTGTGTCCACCAGTACCCTTACTGCCGTGTTTTGCAAGGAGTGTGCAGTTACAATAATGTGCCAGAGCAACAAGTCGACGTCATTCGTTCTTCAAGGATCCAAGCTGTTTGATGCTGCATGCCGTGTGATGTCAACGAACTTCTTGGTTATCAGCCGTGCTGTACTCAACAGTTCCGAGAAGATAATTATGCGTCATATGCATAACGAGCATTTGGTAGTGGCGGTACCTACAACCAAGGTGCCAATGACTGTTCCACCATTGGAAGACATCGACGATCCCGTGATGTTCGAGTATCAGGAATATATTATGCCAACAATTTTAATTGTCTTAATAGCTATTTTACTGATAATTCTTGTTGTGGGGGTAGTAAAGCTTATTCGTGTTTGTAAGATTACATGTAAAGGCTCTAAGAACACAACCCCAGTGACTTTGGAAGTGCGTCATGAGAGCAGTCCTTAAAGCTGCAGTGCAGTAGACATTGCTAATTGAGCATAGCTCTATTTTGTTATGGTTTATACATATGTTTTTTTTTTTTTTAGTTCGCCATTAAGAGAGCGAGACGCTCTTATGGGGTGGCCGAGCTCTATTTAAAGGACACATATATGCATTTCATAGCTTCAATGCTTTAAGATGTTATCGTGGAAAGTTTGGAGCGAGAGTGAACTAGGGCAAGAGATTCGATGCAAGATTGCTGAAACAGTGCATAGTTTGATTCCTCAGCTCTCTGCGCGAGAAGCTCAGCAATATTGGAGATCAGGTGATCTCCGAAGCGCTATGTATATTCGTGAGTACGTGCGTTACTTTGATCTAGATTATGCCAAAATCTGCCCTAAAAGTGAGTTTGATCGTTCATTAACGTGATAGAACTGCAGTTGTCCAGTCATAACTTTGGAGTGGTTCCAGGCTTTGAAAATCGGCAGATAAGGTAGTCTCAAATCTCTGTTTTTATGGGAGAAAATTGAACTTGTGATTTTTACCATGACTTTCTAATCATTATGAACTTATGAACTGGTGTGGAAAATTTAATATGAATATTCATACCTCTTTTATATTATTATTTTGTTATGTTACGTTTGCCATATCTTGGCTATGCATTTTACACTTTCCATTATTGTGTTTTGTATTTCATATATTTTTGGGAGTTTTCTATCATGTTTAATTCTTTCGACAGATGTCTGTGGACTTGTTGGAATAACATGGGGACACATGCAAGTCATTTGCAATGTCAATCTCTTTATGTGGTAGACTGTTTTTTTTTGACATGACGTTTAGTTATTGATTTGGGAGTATGTGAGATTTTGGTGTATTTCCAGGCTATTAGCCATAATGAGACTTCTTTAGTCAGAAGTGCTTTGCAGTTTAGAGTTTAGTTATCTGACTCGATAATTCATTTATTATGCATTTTAATCTTTGCTTTGTTTTATTCATTTCTTGTTGGGTTATTTGAATAATAAACCTATTTTTGTAGGAACGATTGTGCTTCTTTAAATAGTCCATTTAATTACTTGTGAGAATGAGAGAGGTCGGGTGGATGAGCTTCGGTAAACGATGAGAGAGAGAGAGGGATTCGGGCTGAGAGAGAGAGAGAGAGGGGGAAAAAGTGCTAGGGAGATTAGGGTTGAACCTTTTTACGTCTTTTTCCTGAAGTTAGATCGCTAAGATCACGTTACGTACACTTCTAAAAAAAGTGTTGATCTGTTCCTGTAATAACATACAGTATATATATATATATATATATATATATATATATATATATATATATATATATATATATATATATATATGTATATATATGAATCATATAAAACATGCAACGTGATGAATATATAAATAAAGATAAAATCCACGAAGGAAACGAAACACTGGAGTGCTGCGAGGCCTTTCGACACTAGTCTGCTAAGTAAAGGACTGAGTGTCGAAAGGTATATTTATATATATATATATTTTATATATATATATATATATATATATATATATATATATATATATATATATATATATATATATATATATATATATATATATATATATATATACTACTCAAGGCACTGTCTCATTAAGCTAATACAAATTGTCTCTCCTTTCGTTCTGGTTCATAAAATCTGTCAGACCTTATTTTCCCATATTTATTCTGTGAAAATGAATAACCTTTTGACTGCAGTCGGGTGATTATTTCATTCCTTCTACTGCCAGGTGTTTACAAATCTCCTCCTTCCACTTTCTTTCGACTGTTACAACAGTCTATCATTCAAAAATCAACCCTACATCTTCATTTAGGGTCAACTGCTGCTCTTTCCCCACCCCGCTTCTTTTTCTGGTCGCCGATCTGACTTGCCTGTGGATTAGACAAAAGCAATATTGGTTTCTCCTTTTACTAGAAAAAATAGTGTTTTTTCTCTAGCTCAACCATAAACTTGTGAATTTCTCAGTCTCGTTCTAGTTATTATATATAGCATCTTCGATTTCATTGACAGTAAGAGTTTTTCTCGCTTAGAAACATTATTGTCCTCTCATTAATAATAACAATGAAGCGTGGCTCTGTTGCATAAATACGATTTAATTAAAAGTTATTATACATACCCGTGGTTTAAAAATAGTTTATATTTCATCTGATTGTCTTATAAACTGTTGTGTTTTCTGCGACATACTGAGAAACAATAGCAGGACTATAGAACAATCCCTGAATAACTTCAAACCTAGTTTCATCGATCGAAATTTACTGAATGAGATATTTTCCACATCATTTCACATCCTTATCGTCTTCATCTTCAACACTTTCCTCCTGCAAACTTTTTGAATCTGGCGTGAATACCTTTTCCTATACCAGTCGAGGGGTCGAATTGCAATAATCTCGTCTTACTCTTATTTGCCACCTCTTTCTTCCTTATGCCACACTTGAAATTACAGGCACTTTTTGCCGTTGTATTTTTTTACCTACATGATTCACTCGTTACCTCGTATTTTAAAGCTCCAGTTGAAAGAGTTTCGAAAAACATCAGGGAACAGAGAAGTTAATGGCAAGAAAGTTATATACGAAATTTAAAGAAATATCCCATCAAAATGCAATGAGGGAGCCCTAAGGTCGAAAATCCTTATCCCTGTGAGGTCCCCAACGTTGTTTGTGGTACTCACCGTGAGCGTCCTCATAGCATCAATCTGTTCCGCATCTTGGAACCAGGTGATCGACGCTGATGGCTTGGATCCCTGGCTCTCGCAGGTAAACGAATACTGCCTTCCCGCGATCAGGGGATCCTCGGGAATTTTGATCCGGACGCTTAGAGGACGAACTGGAAAAATAAGCAGAATGATGTTATAGTAAGGCAGAAGCCAATGTTTCATTATTTTAATTAAAACTACCCAGTCTCCGTTTTACCTCACTATAGAATTTGAAATTTGATTATTTTCTTTTCGGAGAACACAAAGTGTTTTCTGTTCGCTTGAGTTTGCCAGAATAATTTTATTTCACTGCCACAATAGAAACAAAATCTGAAACCGCGACCTTTTATATGGAAAAACATCAAAATGAAAAAGATCTGTATTTTTATTCCTTTTTGGCGTGAGATATAAAATAATAGAACAAATTTTGACATTTTCCTCAAAATACGGGAACAGTGTTTCTTATCCTTTTTTTTTTTTTTTTTTTTTTTTACAAAATATGTGAACTTTACCTACTATATAAAAACAAAGCGAACAATTCAAGTTAACAGCTTCATCAAAAATGAGCAAACGCTAATATGGAAAAAGCCTAAAGGGCCACAACCTTGCAAAGCAAGGATCTACAGATCAGAATGCCTGCGCGTGAACAAGGAGCAACCAGAGAGAAGGAAATAACAAGTGAACGACAACAAAGACACATACAATGAAAACTAATCAAGCAATACATTAAACAGCCGGATACTTACGATTCATATCTAAGGTGACTTCTTGCACTAAAGGCTTTTGTTGGTTATTATTTTGTGCTTGGCAGAAAAATTTCCTTTGATGGTAGGCTCGAGTCACCTCAGTAATTCGTAGCTCCGACTTGATGTGACCCTTCGGCGTGACCTCGGACTTCTTCTCTACCAGGTTCCTGCCCGACCACCAACTCGCCGTTGGCTGAGGGCGACCTGAGAAAACAGGACAGCACGGCAAACATTAGGGTCTGCTGCTGCCTCTCTCTTTATGGCTCCTCATATCTGAGTGGGCCTCAGGAAATGAGTTACAGGTAAAGTAAACAGTTTCCAAAATTGAGTGGCCTTTTCTTTCATTCTCTTTGAAACACGTTCAGTGTACTTGAATCGATTAAATGTGTGCATACATATATATGTACAAAACATAAACACACGCACACACATAAAATTTACGTTCACATACACGCAGACCTATTAGTAAACTATTTTCAAGAGATGCTTAAATAATTTCATTTTGTGCAATGAGTTACTGATGCATCAGTAATTCATTTGACTAATTTATATCTAGACACAACGGCTGCGTCTGACCAATCACTTTTATATGAATAATCTCGAACATGGATAAACAGTGCATTAGAGTTCCCTGTTCTAATTTTGTTGCAATACCTTCGCGAGCTTCATTAAAGTAAAATAATGTACGATCATGACAAGGGACTTTACAATCTATCATAATTCGTTTCATATATGAAAACTCATTATATACTACAGACCTTTGACAATGAAATATGGAAGTCACTGGATATAAATACTATTTGTTGCTACTTTGTCAAGAATTCTGTAAAAATTATTTTTCGTCATTTCGTAGACACTTATCCAGGATAACAGTTTAATTATTATTCTACCGGATTTTGTGGAATTATTCATTATAATATTGTGGACTACCTGTGATCAATGCCCATTGATCTGATGAAGAGATAACCGCGTGTTTCATTTGAAAACTGTGGTAAGAATAATATCGCGCGTATGACAGATCATTCGCCAACTTTCCGAAGAGATACCTTGGACTAGAAATTCCTCTAACAATCAATAATGGGAGGAGTAGAAGAAATATCAAAATTTTCTCTAATATATTTAAATCTTAATAATAAAACCTCTACTTCGTCCAATAAAATGAGATTCACAAAAACATCTGCTGAAATGATAAACAAAATATAGCCTACAATTCAGAATAAATCAACCTAATACCAGTTCTTCAAAGCAAGCCTTCCATCAAAGAAAAAGACACAAATAAATGTTGAATAAAAGCGGGAATAATAGATAAGCCATGGTTACGTCAAATCTCTGAACGTAAAATTCCACAGTCAAGCGAAAATTTGCAGTTATTGACAGAGCTTTAGGATAATTTGTTTCTCTGGCTCCCGTGCTGAGGGTGTTCTTTTTTTACGATAACATATGGGAAAACAAGCCCATGATTCTTTGAGAATTTTACAAAAGGCAAGCACACATCAAATGAATTAATTGGGTATTTGAGTGAATATGAACATCTTTAAATTTTTTCAACAAGGTCAAATAAACTCTTCATTTGAGGATTTGTAACCATACACAGTAATGATGATGAAGCTTAAGTGAGCCATTTGAGTAATAATCTACAGAATTAGTAACAAATGATATATAGAAATGTATAAATGAGACATAGAAAATGTATACATAAGGCCTTTTTGTGTTTTAATCCTCTTTCTAGCTCGCTAATAAACCATTTAATGACTTCGTCAGTGAGGTTCATCTCAAATGAATGTAGCTGGCTTGCAACAGTTCTTCCGTTTTTGTAATGCAATCAGCTTTATCTAAGAAAACAGTTTTGTGATTTTACCTGAATCATGTCTTTAACTCTGACATCCTTTGATCAGTAAATTTTGTCGCACAATAAATTTTTCCTATAATGAGGGTGATTTTCTTACAACACATGGCCCTGCTTTTAAAGCAGAATGAGGGACGAGACATCTGAATTATTTCACAGGCTGGCTCAAGTTTTGAGATACATCAACCTAATTAAATGAAGATAAATTCACAACACTGGTCATACTAGCGTTTTGCTCCAGTAACTGTCATTTTCGAATATTAATTCATAAATCTCATCACGTAATGTTTGACTGGTTGCAAATAACAAATGTTGGTTCAAGCACTCTACATCACTGGTATCTCAACAGACTTATTAGGTAGCTTATCATCGACATACCTCTTATTAAGCAAAGATTAAACCTATCAGGATAGTCATCACACTAAGTATTTTATGGATACACTGGAATAAATTTGCCACAGGAGCAAAGGGGCCAGAAAACCTTGTGGCAAAGAACTGAGATCGAAACTAGTTTTGATTAGTATACTACATAACTTTGTTTGATCAAATAGCTGAAGCAGATCATAGAACGAATGTTTGTTTCAGTTTCTGATAGTTATTTACCCTATTGCATATGTGCAGCCATGACAGGTAAGTTAAGGCAAAACCTGCAATAATGAAAAGCTCTGAGCATTATCCGCATTACTTACAAGATGCACCCACTTATGATTGTGCTTCAGTGACCTGGTTGTTAACACCTCAGAACAAACAATCAAACACAAATATAATGTATCTTTCCGAAGAACATAACGGCAGTCTCACTGTAACCAGTCAACTAGCCAAGAAAAGTAACTTTTCGGTCTTTTCTTACCTCCCGTTACGATGCAGGACAAAGACAGCGGTGATCCCTCGTTTATTGGACCAATGGTTTTGCTAACTAAAGTTCCTCTGCTGTCGTAAATAGCGAGTTTTTCTGGAGGTTCTGAAAGGAGAGAAAAATTCTGTTCGTGATTTTCAATTATAAACAACATCTAATCAGAAAAGTAATACAATAAAATGATAAAAATATATTCTAAATATATAATGAAAAAAAGTGCTAGTGCATGAGAGAGAGAGAGAGAGAGAGAGAGAGAGAGAGAGAGAGAGAGAGAGATTTACATTAACTGAGCCCGGCTTCTCAGAAAAAACAAGACAGCCGTCAGGACCACATTAACCTTTTACCTGCTGTATGTAGAATAAACCAGCAGGGCAGAGAAATTCTTCGGCCATAAAATTAAACGTTTCATATGCTCACACGTACCCGCTAACACAGATGTATACATACATACATACATACATACATACATACATACATCACACATACATGTACACACACACACACACACATATATATATATATATATATATATATATATATATATATATATATATATATATATATACATGTTGTTTAATATCAATTCATTGCTACACATGGAAATATCACCGAAAATATCTATCTTGGAATTATAAGTGATAAATGGATTGGTATCACTCCATTTATCACTTATAATTCCCCCGGTGGTGTTATTCCCAAGTAGCGTAAACTGATATTGAACGACATTTGTAGCTTAATGACTATATAAATCATGCTGATGAGATAAAAATTCATATATATATATATATATATATATATATATATATATATATATATATATATATATATATATATATATAAATATTAACATTCATTAGTAATATTACTTCAAAATAGTAAACAGCATATGGAGTCAAAATGTAAACAGCATTTAAGGATGTAATTGTGAGAAGTGGGCTTAGGAATACCTTTCACTACCAAATTGATATAAACAAGAGCAAATTATCAGATCTGATTGATTGTTTCTAGGTTTATCAACATTATAACATCTAATATTAAACGGAACTAAAAGGCTCTTTTTGATTGGTAGTAAGAGTTCAAAATAGGGATGAGAACGGTTGTCAAAAACAATTGAAATTATTGAAAATTTTAAAGGAAATCTTGGGAAGCCCTTTGGGTACAAGCAGAGCTATACTACTTTCTAGACGAATATGCAGGGAAAAGATTACTGAACAAATATGCCTCAGAAAAGCAGAGGCATGTTGTTTGAATATAATGTTGTTTGAATATAATGTATTTTTGTGCCAGTAGTGGGAAAAATTTAGTGAGTTGTTGAATAATGAAAATAATAGAGAAGTACACCTGAATGACACATGAGCGGAAGGGGTTAGGGTAAAAGTGCTAATGTTTGTGGGAGTAACCCTTTTGGGTGTCATGAGGCAAATAAAGGGTTGAGGAATGAAACGGTATTTGGAGTTGATGGGACTGCGATGGAGATATTGCCTAACGGTACCTAAAGTGTGCCTGTAAGTTGGAGGCGAGTGGCCCATGCTTGTAGGACTCACATATTGATGATGACCGCACTGTGCAGATGATACGACGCAGACTTTTATGATATAAATGTTCTGCTTTGTCGTACATTTTACAATAACCGCTCATTTGTTTTGGACGTGTATGCATGCATTCACATATGTACATATGGTAGCATACATCCTTGTAGTGTATCCATTAAGTCAAAAGCACAAGAATTCCAATAAGTACCATAATGTATCTACACGATAATGTAGTACAAGCAACTGAATGCTTATCGGTAAATTGTAACCTTTATGATGTAGCTGTCACCTTAGCATTCACTTGAACACTAGTCAGAAAGAATAATAATTTCCACTGTAAACTTACCCGAATTCATGAGTTTTACATTTATTGAGATATTTCTATAAATGCTATTGTGGTATTTGCGAGAAAAGAGCATTCAGTGTTATTTGAACATAGGTAATCTGTTTACACATACAAGGACACAAGCGCTTATGTTTTTATAAAAAGAGATATAGTTATACCTGTACAGAGAAATGAAAGTTCAGATTTTCATTCTGTATATCTAGTATATGCATAAGTGTGTATCCACTCATCCTTCATATCCGAGCACAAAATACAAAATAAAAAGAAATAAACTTTTTTCACTAACAGCTTCAAGGACACTTGTGATATATATCACTTAATAAATACTGTCTAGACATTGTTCCAGGAATACTTACTACTTACAGCTAAAGCAAAATAAAGAAGTATTTGTCACAGTCTTGGTAAAAAAAAAAAATCAGATAATAATACAGTTCAAGGAAGTAATAAAGTACCTGGTAGTTTACCTCAGACAGCGTTCTTTGAAATGTTCTTTTCTTTGTTCTTATTGGTATCTACCTAACAGAGACCCTCCATTTTCCCAACCCTTTCTCCACATTCAGTGAAAGAAATAGCCTCATTATCCTTTTACCTCTCTTTTCAAGAGTACAAGAAAGAGATTGTGAACACCTGATGCGTAGTAATACAAAATCGCATGCAAAGAGGTTCTGCACTCGTTAAGAACAGGATACTCTTTGTTATAGACCTGAAAAATAAGAAAATATATGTTCTTCGCATTTACAGTTTGCTACCCTTGAAGAAGTAGTAACTAACGGTTTCTTCTGAACGTCGACTCTCTCTTCTCAAGGACCTCAATCTCTACGGGCTGGAAACCCGCAGACAAACACATTCCAGTGGTGGCGTAAGACCGTTGTAAATTATGCATTGCTCTTCCAACATCAATACTTTTTAAGCACCATTGCATTGAATCTATCACTGCGTTCTTTACAGCCCAATTTAACGCTTGGTCTAATCGCGGTCTGCTTTTTGCAACAAGAAGTAATAATTATAATTCGTGGCCAAGTGACTGACTTGCAATCCATTAGAAAAGAAAAGTAAGAAAAACATACAGAATAAAAAAGTTTAAATGTTCTCGATACCGGGAATCTGTTATACGTGATAGACAGACAGATAGATAGATAGATAGATAGATAATACGATCCGGTTTTGTGCATAAGGCTCCAAGGTAGAAACATGCTCCAGGATTTGCCAACATTTTCTGTATTTCTTAGACAGGATAACAGATACGCAGATACTAATAACACTATTTACGAGACATTCTGTTTTCATATTTTTTCTGGATAAGTGACGTCTCGGCGAATTGTTATTTTCAATTGACTTACATTACCTCTAAAACCGTCGAGACTCTGTAGTATCAAATATTGTCCATAATATGATCTTCAAAGAGAAACAAGTATAAAAAAGCGCCCCAGTTTCGTCAGCGCAAAAGAGTTTTCCGTACTGCGTATAATGCTGCATGAAACTCTCAGCCACGGCCCGATGATGGCCTGTATTGTTGGCACCTATAGCGGTGCCAGACGCATGATCATGGCTAACTTTAACCTTAAACAAAATACAAACTACTGAGGCTAGAGGGCTGCAATTTGATATGTTTGATGATTGTAGGGTGGATGATCAACACGTCAATTTGCAGGACTCTAGCCTCAGTAGTTTTAAAGATCTGACGGGGGACCAAAAGTGCGGACGGACAGACAAATAGCAATCTCAACAGTTTTCTTTTACAGAAAACTGAAAATAAGCATGCACTGTGTCATTATTATTTCCTAATATAATAACCACTTTCGAAGAGATTGTTTCACATGAAAATGATGTGCAAGAGCACGCTTAAAGGCTGATTAAACTTGCAGAAAAAAGTTTTCTAATTCATTCAACAAATGACACTGATGCATGGAAATGAAATTACACTGGAGGAGATCTGCCTCTCTGCTACGACTTTAAGAAAAAAACAAATATCTATATTCTATATTAAGAAATATACGAGCTCCCAAAAAGAGAACATAATTAATGCTTACTCTCAGTGTTCAAATAAAAAATTTTCTTACGAGTCCATTCGTAAAGTCGTATTACAACTTTACGAATACGTGCTAATTAAGCTATTCTCATGAACATCAGTAATTACAATATGACAAAAACGTCATTTACCCGACACAGTTTGATACTAAAATTATTTATATTCACAGAGAAATTACACAATTTATCATATACTGTAGCTGAACATTAACTGAGGAGATTTATCTAATTCTTCAAGGCTAAAGTCTTCCCTCTGGGCATTGTCTTAGTGTCAGTGCTTACTTAGAGATTCATTTAATCTTGATAACACAGAGAAAAGTGTTCCATGTTCACAAAAGGAAGCACGGGCGAGGAAGATTCACAGACTATGTTCCCCACTTGTACTTGATATCTATGCATTAGCAACACCCACAATGACCTCTTAACTTCGCGATTTCATCGAATTTATGCTAAACCGCTCTGCCCCCTTCATACATCTGTCCAATTCAAATACATTTTCTAGACCTGAAATAGACTAAGCCTTATCAACTTAGTATGCTGTTTTAGCTTCTACTGTTTTCTAGGCTGAATATGTAATGCTCTAGTTCGGTTGACTGAAAATATAAGAGGAAGGTTCTAGAAAAAAGCATAAATCCACCTCTTGACAGATTTCAGTATAAATGAATCTGGAAAAACGACAGGAGGAAGGCAAGTCCATAACTTTACAATATAAGAGCTCTACAGCGCACTTTCAACTTTCTATCTTCACTTTTTTTATATACTACAGCAGTTTTGATGTTAACAACAAAGGAAAAGGGGTATTCTTGTTTCTTTCTGTCGCAATTGTGTGTGTATGAATATATATAAATGAAAAATTTCGAAGTTCCGAATAAAGAAAGCACAGCCAGACATCTCGAACCAAGATTATATGTCAGCTTGTGTTGCGCTAAATTAAATTTTCATCGAAAGCGTTCTTAGACCATTCTTGTTCTGCATGTAGATGCAAAAACGTCTCTTCTATCAAATTACAGGTAATCTCTACTTTTTCTTGCGAGAACTTATCGTGAGCGCTACTGTTCTTGTGACCGAGAGAAAAAAAATACATCAATTTCTTCACAAGGAAAATATAAAGTTTCCCTTTGCTCTTCTGAGCTCCTAGACCTGGTATCCTGTTATAATTAGGAAGAAGAACACTTTCTCTTTTCAAACTTGGTATTTACTGAATTCTTTATCGTGTCTTCTTCTTCTTCTTGACAAAATGATGTTACACTTCTTTCTTTTGCAGGAGGAATGAGTAAATTAAGGTCATATTCAAATTCCAAGAATAGCGGCTGTGCCTTAGATCTCACATTTCCAAAGGATTATGAAAAGATGATTGTTAAGTCTTTTCATCCAAACTATATATATATATATATATTTTTTTTTAGTTTTACGGAACTGTTTGATCTCTTTGTAAAGTAGGCCGTCTATAGTGGAAATGGGAATATATATATATATATATATATATATATATATATATATATATATATATATATATATATATATATATATATATATATGTATACATACATAAAATATATATAATATATATATATATATATATATATATATATATATATATATATATATATATATATATGCATACATAAAATATATATATATATATATATATATATATATATATATATATATATATATATATATATAAAGTTTCAGTTTCCTCAGCAAAATAGCAAGAAGGCACTAAAGCAGACAGCTTCATGCAGGGCAGCCTACGTTTCGAGATACAAAAATACAAAGTAAAATATACAAATACAGCAAAGAAGATTTAGAAATTTTTAAAACATCAGTAACCTGAAAATAAAATTGTTAAAAAAAAAAAAAAGAGAGAAAAGAAATGAACCTCTGAGGTTTTTTTTTTTTTCAATCACATAAGATCGTGTACAAACGCCTTTGATCGCTAACCTCAGAAGGACTTGAATTCATTAGTAAAAAAACTATAATGTTTTTCTGTTCTATTCTTGAATCAGTAAAAAGCTTGTTCCTTCTTTGAACAATCAAAAGATGCAAACCACACCCCACAGTTTTTCATACAGCAACTGAACTTGTCGTGTTAGTTAAAAATTTTCTCTTTCTTTTTTTTTTTTTTTTAACAATTTTATTTTAGTTTACTTTTGATGTTTTACTTTATCATATTTTATTTGTACATATATCCTAAATCTTCTTGCTGTATTTGTATATTTTACTTTGTATTTTTAGCAGGTGAGACAAGATCCGAAACGTAGTAAAGTAAAGGAAAACCATGTTGTCTGCTTTATTTAATTATATATATATATATATATATATATATATATATATATATATATATATATATATATATATATATATATATATATATACAGTATATATATAAAGCCTCAGTTTGTTTCGCATATAATACATGAAATTTTTAACCTGATGAACCTCTGAGGTTTTTTTTTTTTTTTATTTCCTCACGCATCTTGTACACGCCTACCTCAGCAGGACTTGAATTCATTACAAAAGTTGTTTTTCTGTTCTACAGTAAATACGAAAAGATGCATATCGTTACAGTGAGGTTGTCGTGACACACTATACCTTGGTTGCATAGTTCTTTTGGCAACCTCACTGTGTAAGTTCAGGTCGACCGAGGTAAAGTAAGAGCACTTCATTTAATTCCTATCCAGAATCGAGGCTTGTAAATTCAAGTACATATAAGAAGAATGAGGAAATCAGAAAGCAAAGACTTCAGTTATATAATTATGTATGTATGTATGTATGTATGTATGTATGTATGTATGATGTATGTATATGTGTGTGTGTGTATAATCATTATTGGACTTCAGGATAATAAATCTGACCAAGTAAATATACTGTACATTGGATGTACACTTGCTTTTATTCTCTCTCTCTCTCTCTCTCTCTCTCTCTCTCTCTCTCTCTCTCTCTCTGTTGTTTCATAACTCTATTCTTGACATGATTACTGTAACTAAAGTGACTCTTTCGTAGAAATATGACGAAATTTCAAGAACACTTATTCAGGTCTTCCACGTATTTCTAATGGGCTACTTCTACCGAATTCCAGGAGTTTGCTCAGTAAAAGAAAAACATAAGGAATACAATGTAAGTTTTTCGGCAAATTTGCCAAGCAAAGTAGGCGTAAAATATTTCGTCACACGCACATTTGCGTACTAAGAGACATACTAATATTACCTGCGCACAGACAACGAAATACATACATTTAAAAACTCACGCACGCAAACAAACACAGGCATATATATACATATACACACACGCACAAACACAGCCTACATACACATACACATACATGTATATATACATATGTGTATATGTATATGTATATATATATATATATATATATATATATATATATATATATATATATATATATATATATATATATTCATATTAATATATATATATATATATATATATATATATATATATATATATATATTCATATTAATATACAGTATATATATATATATATATATATATAATATACATGTATATATATATATATATATATATATATATATATATATATATATATATATATATATATATATATATATATATATATATATATATATATATATATATATATATATATATATATATATATATATATATATTCAGTAGCATAGTTACTTCTAGAGCGTCTTATTCTTAGCAAGCAAAGGATAACCAGAAGTTTGATCAACATTTCTTGTTTGTTAACAAAAGGCCAAAGTTTCAGGACCAAATCGGATGTTCAAAGCTGGAAAACACAAATAAAAATATATACACAGAGATATAAATAAAACTGCTGGTTCAGTTTTAAAGATAAACAACTTTATAAATCAAGGCATCAAAGGTAATGGAAACGACAGAGTAAAATATTCTGGCACTTAGGCTAAACAATGAATGTAAAAATTTATGCTGAGAAATTTGGGCTGAAAGCTTGTGCATTAAAAACCTGTGACGAGGAAGCTGGCGACGATATGCAACACACAAACAGAGTGAGACACCGAAGCTTTGAAAATTAATTTGAAACCAGAACAATAATAAAGCTGAAATTTGAAGTTAAAAACTACTTCAAAGACACGTATGAAAATCAATTTCATTTTTTAGTGTTCTGTAAAAGAAAACTTTTGAGATGGCTGTTTGTCTGTCCGTCCGCAATTTTTTTTTTTTTTTGAGGCTAGAGGGCTGCAAATTGGTATGTTGATCATCCACCCTCCAAACATCAAACATAACAAATTGCAGCCATCTAGCCTCAGTAGTTTTTATTTTATTTAAGGTTAAAGTTAGCCATGATCGTGCGTCTGGCACCACAACAACACAGGCCACCACGACTGGCTGAGAGTTTCATGGGGTGTGGCTGAGAGTTTCATACAGCATTATGCACTGTCCAGAAAACTCGATTGCCCCGAAGAAACTTCGGCGCATTTTTTACTTGTTATTTCTTTGCACGTGATGAGAGTCGACAAGTTGTAACTGCAGTAGGAGGAAAAGCAAATTGCTTTCAAAGTCCGCAGAAATATTTGGTAATACAAGTAGCCTTGGATTTTCCTGCAAAAATGGATATTTTCTGGAAGCATTTACGCATATTTCTCATAAGCTGTTTTTGTCGGCAATTTTAAATTCTAGAGACGTTAAATCTTATTGTGTGTGTATATACAGTATGTATCTATATATATATATATATATATATATATATATATATATATATATATATATATATATATATATATATATATATATATATATATATATATATACCTGTATATATATATATATATATATATATATATATATATATATATATATATATATATATATATATATATATATATATATATAGTCATCTTGAGTAGGTTTTCCGAAAGCAGCAAGCAGTCTCCTGCAGGTGTGCAGCAGGAAGACTTCGTGAATAAAATATGACGGCTCCCGAAGAGCAGTAGCAAGTTTGTCGGAAAACAAGGCAATGTGCTTGGAAAAGAAAATGAATAAGTGATGCCCTCGGAAAGGAATAAACGTTCAAGAAGCGTCTCCTAATTTAAACTTTCGATGCAAATGAAGGATGAAGGCCCATTACCGTGAATTTATTTCTCCTCCGAGGAATATACATATGCAGAGACGGGAAGCGGAAACTTATGAAGCCGCAGAGCGAAAACAAAAGGATGAAACAAAATAAAAAAGATCTGTGAACGCCCAAACTTCCGGCGCTTTTAATGACGAATTTCCCGGAGTTAGGAATGAAATTTGAAATGCAAAGGAGGGTAATAAAACTCCCTCGGCTCTTAGTTGAATTGCATTTATCTTTTTCTTTTTTTTCTTTTTTGATAGAGAAGCAAACAGAGAATGTAACTGATCCACCTACTGTACAGTAGAGGCAGTTGCATTCATGTCGCTCATTGCCTCAGTCGATGACCAAGGTAACTGTTCATGACCAAAAAAATAATACCGTGTACGAGATGCATTTGTTCAAGAAATTCTCGGAATTGGCACTTTCTTGTACTGTACACATACAACAAATAGTAGTATAAATTGTCATCATTTTAATGAAAGAATACAACAGGCAGCTTTAACCGGCATTTAGCGGGAGAGATGAAACCCTACAAAAGAACGCCGCTCTTTTATGGTTTCCCGGGAAAGACAATAGAAAGCCCAAACTGTGTTGGTCATCTCGTTGATACGAAGCCAGATCTGTATTACATTTCTGTCCTGGAGTTGGATTCGTTCTCGTTGATTTTTCTTGTCTTTTGTATGCAGCCTTCGTGTCCTCCCTTTCTGTTCGTTTACACACTCGCCTCATAAGCCTTGCGAAGCATATGTTTACAACAGAATATTCTCCTAAATACTGCACTTCTACCACTGTTTCTACGGTCTTACTATTATAGGATCCTTTTTCCTTTTGTATGTTTTTTCTTATCCAACTTTTGTGGTATTTCTATAAATTATTTTTTATACAAAAATTAAATTTTATTGACATAATGTCTTCCAGATTTTGAAAAGTAATTCTAGCACCATGTTTACCATATTTTGTTTTTTTCTGTATTCTTGAAAGTTGACACAGTTATAATAGCTCGCTGCTGCATGGCATTTTCTTTCCATTCATTCCATTTCTTCATCTTCATCTAGTCATTGCTTTTTTGTATTTCCTATAATATTTTTACTTTTATTTCATTCGTTTTTACTTTTACATACATTACGCTTCTTACTTGTCTAGTCCTTGGCAACTTTTAGAATATATTTTATCTCTTTGATTCTGTTCTGTTCTGTTCTGTTCTGGTGATACGTTTCTTGGTTTCTATTTTTCTGGGAATTTTCCTTATATTGGCAACCGATCCTAGCAATTTCTACATGAATCAAATTAATCTGGTCCTTATTTTCTCAATTTCGCCTAATTACTATTTTCAAATAGCAATTTCTAAATTAATCTAATGAATTTGGTAATTTTTTTGTCTCAATTTCACCTAATTACTATTTTTCTGTATTTACCGTTCATGGAATCAGTCTCTTTCTCAGCAATTTATAAACATGAAACTGATTATTATATACGTGTCTTTATACTCCCCTGCATCGGAGATCCATTCAGCTATCACCTCATCAGCAGCTTGAATATGTTTCTTTTCTCATGAATTTTAAGTATAAATGGAATAAAGCAAGATTTAATGAAGATGTTCTGTTGTTTGGTCACCTTCTCACTAAGACTCAGTAGAGTTAATGGTGTTTATCTTCGTCATTCTAAGGCTTTTGATAATCTGTCTAATCAAGATAAGGAGGGTAGGGGAAACATGACACATCCACCCTGTTCCTGCAAATCTGTTTGTCCGCCCCGGGTGGGGGGCGAGGTAGGTAGGGCATCAGGAAGGTAGGGGGAGACATGACACATTCACCGTCCTCCTGCAAACCTGTTTGTTTGCCCTGGGTGGGGGCAGAGTAGTTAGGGAACCGGGAGGGTAGGAGGGACATGGGCAGCACTGGGTTCCAGCGCAGTGTAGTGCACGCCATCAAGCTCGTTCAAGAATAAAAATCAAATTTATCTGTATGGAACGTGATCGGAAAAACTTATCTGAATTGTTTTTGTAATTTGGCTAATATATTCATGTATGGGATTACAATACCCAATCACTCAATCCATCTCATCAGAGTTCATGTGTTCTAAATTCCTACTGATGTTGCTCTGAGTTAACATAAATGGTATGACCAACTCCCTTATCACTGATAAATATTCCAGCCATAGCCAATACATACAAGTAGAGACTCCTAACTGCACAGTATGAGTAATACACAAACGATCGATTAACATAATCATATATTATATCCATCTATTTGTGTGTATATGAACTATATATATATATATATATATATATATATATATATATATATATATATATATATATATATATATAATTTATATTATATATATATATATATATATATATACATATATATATATATATATATATATATATATAGAGAGAGAGAGAGAGAGAGAGAGAGAGAGAGAGAGAGAGAGAGAGAGAGAGAGGCTCCTTCCTTACATCTATTATACATAAGATTCCGGACGACAGTCCATAAGAACGAGATATCTTCTGACCTGATTCCATACGGCTTACACAAATTCTGACCCACTTTTTCGGAGACGACATTTATTCAGTCTTCTTTACAAGTGATATAGATGAACATGAATTCCAAAGGCTTCATGAGACCTCAGTGTATCCACACCAAAATAATGCTTTCAAGGAGCAGTAATGCTTACATCTAGCAGGTAACATTATTGCTCTTGTTACCTTGTGGATGTAAACGTTTATATTACATATATATATATATATATATATATATATATATATATATATATATATATATATATATATATATATATATATATATATATATATATATTATTTATATATATATATATATATATATATATATATATATATATATATATATATATATATGCATATATGTGTGTGTGATATATATGTGTATATACACACACACATATATACATATACATACACACATACACAAACACACACACACATATATATATATAGTATATATATATATATATATATATATATATATATATATATATATGGAGGTTAGTCACAAAGAGTAGAAAATAAGAAACTAAATGCCTAGTGCATTCGTGTAATTGTCATAAATTTCCAAGGTACACTTGAAAATGTGCAATATTTACGCGAAAAAAAGTACTCAGTACTGAGTTTTCATTTATATATATATATATATATATATATATATATATATATATATATATATATATATATATATATATATATATATATATATATATATATATATATATATATATATATATATATATATATACATACCAGGTGTTTCAAAATTAGAGCCCGCCCTCCACAGAACAAATGGAAAGTTGTGAAGTTTTCTGCTATGGCCTATCTCCAAGTACATTATTTTAAGTTTCTATTAAGCTATTTTTCATTTTACATTTCTTGTGTTTTCAGACTGAGTGACGAAGTTAGATACAGCCATGGCTAACGACTCGGAGGAAATCAGATGGATTGACCAAATCCTGGCTATAACCTTCAGAGAGGCCAGGGATGCTGGCGCATCCTTCATTTCACGTTCCTGGATAGCTTAATACATTAAAAGAGATGAATCCTTTGTTAAAAGAAACTGGAACAAAAATCCATATGAATGTCATCGCGAAAAGAGTGAGAATTTTGGAAGGTCGAAAGTCCTTTCTCAGGAGTCAAAAGACATCATAGCTGAGGCAGTGGGTAGACCAAGAAAGTCTTTATGTAAATTGGTGCTTGAACTAGAAACAAAAAGGGGAAAGAAGAGAAGTTATAGTGCTGTATATCGTGAGTTGAAAAAATCTGGTATCAAACCATTTCATGTTATCAGCAAGCCCAACATCACTCAGCAACAGAGAGAAGACCATGCATGCATGGTTTTGTGGTTCATTTCTTAAAGATTGGGATGAAGCTCACTTTCTCCATGTTGCTGCATCAGATGAATTCTTCATACACAGTCAGGAAGCCAAATCATAAAAATGACATCATTTGGGCTGCAAAGTTGGATGATATCAGTGATGACATGTGCTATCGCCAAGTTGTGAAATTTCCTGAATGTTTGGGAATTTTTCTCCGTTTCACAGCCAAATGGTTAATGTGGATCATCAAAGAAAAAGGACAGTCATGGAATAGCGAATACTTTAGAGAAGCTGTGCTTACTGGTGGAGTATTTCCTTTCCTCAAAGATCCTGAAAATGTGTTATCTGTTGAAGAAGTCACATTTTTGCATGATAAGGCACCATATTTCAAGATTCTTCAGACACAGGAGCTGCTTTGAAACAGTGGTATCGATTTCTTCTCATCAAGTGAATTTCCAAGTAGCTCCCCGACCTTAATGTGTGTGAAAACATTGGTAGTATCTTAAAGGATCGTGTTGAAGCATGCACAGTGAACTAGGATGGTATACCAAGCCTCGACAACCTGCGAAGAGAGGTGACCGAAGTGCTCAGGGAAATGGAGTTTGAGTCTCAGCTTTTTTGCGATTTACTGAAATCATACCCCTCAAGAATGCAGGCTGTGGTACAGGCAGATGGAGGCCACACAAAATATTAAATACTCAGAGAGAAACTTAAATAAATACCTGTTCTGAATTACTTTTGTTTTCATCCACATCAATTTTAGTTTATGCTGTAGAGGGGGAGGCTCTAATTTCGAAACACCCTGTATATATATATATATATATATATATATATATATATATATATATATATATATATATATATATATATATATATATATATATATATATATATATATTCCAATGAACAGGTGGCAGTTTAAGAGAAAACCTCATCTGAAGAACATTGCTAGACATATGCATGTAGTAAAAATTGCTGAGACCAATCCAGCTGGTGTTACCAAAAAATACAGCAGAAAGGAAAATCATTGAGAAGTCAGAAACCTATTGAACATATCGGTACTCACTCTGTTAATGACATGAAAAAAACCAACCATGTTCATGAGTGAGCATTTCAACGAAGTTCCTTTTTCCCCTGCGAGGAATAACATGATCAGCAACGGCCCATGTATTATGGCTGCCCGCAAGTGTGGTAAGGTGAGAACAGCCAAAAGAGACGATATAGACATTAAGTCCTCTCTCTCTCTCTCTCTCTCTCTCTCTCTCTCTCTCTCTCTCTCTCTCTCTCTCTTTCTCTCTCTCTCTATTTGCATAATTAGTCCTTTTAAGAAAGTGAACATCTAATGCAAACGTCACAGTGGTTTCTACTGTTTCCTCTTCAAACACCCGGGCAAAAGTCGTTCACCAACAATGTTAATATAATAGAATTACAGTTGAGCGTAAAATGAAATCTGGTACCTCACATAAGGCATTATAATATAATATCTTTACCCGGGAATCAGGATTTGAGAGGATTTACCACATAGGGCTTCATTAAGGCCATATTTACAGCTCTCCATCCTATGGAAATAAAACCACAAACGACTTATAGAGAATTATTCAGCACTCTTTCCAGATTTCATTTCAGATAACTAATTTCATTTGAATGCCGTAAGTAATAAAGTTAAGCACTCGCATCTGTATCTTGGTATGTTAATTCTTATATGCTCAAGTATACAGACCTCTCCCTCTTTATTAATTTTTCCTTATAATATATATATATATATATATATATATATATATATATATATATATATATATATATATATATATATATATATATATATATATATATATATATATATAATGAAGTCAAACAATTCCGATTAAAGAAAGAAAACAAAGACACAATAGTAGAGAACAATATTTACGATAGCATTTTAACCAAGCTTCAGATAATAATCATATGGCAATGTATACGGATATATATACGCACACACACAGGCATAAACACGCACACACATATATGTGTGTGTGTGTATTTTATAAATATATATATGTATATGAGTGTGTACATGTATATATATATACATTATATATATACATATATGTATTATTATAATACCTTTAACACGTTATTCGTTTATCGCAGATTACCATAAGTAAAAAAATGAGAGACTGCAAATAAAGTAAAAACCGTGTGAGATACGTGAGATACATGCAATATATATACATATATACATACATACATTATATATATATATATATATATATATATATATATATATATATATATTATATATAATACATATATATCTTTATATATATATATATTTATATATATATATATATATATATATATATATATATATATATATATATATATATATATATATATATATATATATATATATATATATATATATATATATAGAGAGAGAGAGAGAGAGAGAGAGAGAGAGAGAGAGAGAGAGAGAGAGAGAGAGAGAGAGAGAGAGAGAGAGAGAGTCGATATTTTTTATTTATACGTTGTTACTTACATTAATTCGCATATTATATACAATAGCCTTTTTCACTTAAGCTTCCAACCAATGCTTACGGCCATAAATAATGTCTGAATAAAATATGAACGAGGTAGGATGCTCATAAAAAATCATTACCAAGGTAGTTATGTAGCCTTGGAAATGACTAATAAAAGATATTTTTCAAAAACACCATAAACGCAGGTAACAACTTAAGCAGTCGTAATTTTCAGTAATGTCTTGAAGTAAACCCATTTTTATTAGGTTAAAATTGGCTGGTTAAACCTCTATAAAATTCTTCATAAAAAAAAAAAACTAAATCCGCCACAAAGAAATGTAAATAGTTACATGATGGACACTAAGAGCAAAATCAGTTAGATTCTTCTTGTTGCTGTTTATCAATGATGCATACCTTTCTTTCACACATACAGGATCAGCACATAAGGTTTTATTTAGCGATAAAACTATACCTCTTTAAAAAGATTTCAGTGTAACCCCATTTTTCACTTGTTGCCTGATATTTTCTCCAGGAATGCGTAATACTGAATAAATTATGAAAAGAAGAAAAATCTAGGGTAACTAGTTAAATAACAAGAACAACAATAATAATAACAGTTTATTATTATTATTATTATTATTATTATTATTATTATTATTATTATTATTATTATTATTATTATTACAAAACTGATTTTATATGAAACGAAACATCAGTCTTAAATCCTATAACTTACGAGTTAGAAAGGCAATTAAGTGAAAAATACATCAGCAGAAAGAGAGAAAAAACGATGAGCTGCAGCATTGGCTGACATCCTTCGCACAAAACCAGGACTACGTTCAGTCTCGAAATGTCATTTATCAAGGATTCATCACTGACCTTCCAGGAAGATACGGACACAAAGTATTAATGATATTACGAGAGTGGGCTAATACCGTCAATATTAGTATTTTGTGCCCAGGTCATCGTGCATCTAACTAATTGTAATTTTGGTTCATTTTTCTTTACAATATACTTATTTATTGTTATCCTAGTTAATTTTCGATTCAAAACTAAGGTATTCCTGTGATTTCTTTTACGATACGGCGATCTAAGGTTTACTACCTACGTAATTTACTTAATCAATTTAATGGTTCCATTTTCATAAACTCTCATAAACTTCACATGAAAATAATAACATAGTTGGCAAGAATGAAGACTGCCAGAACAAGAAAACCATCAACAATTGGTTTGGGATAATTTTTTTTTTTTTTTTTATCTCATAAGAGAAAAATTTGGTTGCCTCCGCTGTACTCGTCGCCTATGATCTTCTGTCTTTCTGGAGGAGTTCTCTGACCTGTCACTTCCTTCAGTCGCGCCTCACTCCTTTTCCTCTCTCGACCTTCTTTCCATCTCACCCTGGCTAGACGACCGTAGTGGATTACCCATCCAATTACCCGTTTCTGTCTTTTTCGCCCGGAAGTTCGCTGGAATTCCATCAGCTACTTGGAGCCTCGTCGGCGGTCTGAGACGTCAGACAACGCGTGAAATCGAGGGTGAAATTAGTTCCCTTCAGGTAAGTCTCCGTAAAAATCTCACAAAGCCAAAGAAGGGGAATTTGAAGCTTCTCAAAAAGGACAAAGCAACGTCGCCTAAAGGGACCACGGCACATTTTTTGGGTGAAATTCTTTGGACCGTGGTGATTTTAGCTGTAGGGTGGTAAAGGATTGTACTCTACTATAATATAACATCTGCTCTCAAACATTAAAGATGAATCTCAATCATATGGGACTGTACTACTATGTAACATCGCGCTCTCAAAAACTGAAACTGAATCTCGATAGCATAAATATTTCATTATCTGTAAATACGTCAAACTATAGTTGCCGCACACTCTCTTTTGTGCCTCATATTCCAAGGAAACCTTATGAGCTTCCTATGAGAATGGTAATCCCACCATTAACTGTTGAGATCACAGCATTCCTCGAGGCAAAATCTCTCTTAGTAGCCTCCCGTGGCCTCAGAAAGGGGAAGGCCTTGGGTCGATTACGCCTATTTGACAACTCCCTTGAGCAGTCTTTCTAATTGCCTTTCATGAACACCTTAAAAATTAAGTTCACTCTCAATCCTATAGGTCTTTGGGCACCACCATCCTTGGCCTAAAGGAGAGCAAGCCTTAAGCACAGCACTGTAGATGAAACCAAGATTCTTAAGCATTAACTTTTCACCCCTAAGCATTATTGTTTAATTTCTTTTAGTTTTCATCCGTTCCCATTAGGTTCTACTCACACTGGTGTCCGACTTAAACCATACCACGTCCCAACTTACACTTCTCATGGATTATAATATGACCAAATCTTAAATTACTTTATGATGATGATACGGAGTCATTCTTCGGCACCTCATTTTCAATTAAATTTTCCTACGTTTATTTCACTCTCCTCGTCTTTAAAGGATTACCGATAATGTGAAAACATATGTAATTCCCCTTGAAATACCACTTAATTTCGTTAATTTCAAAGGAGCTAATATACTTTTTTTTATAACTGACCAACTAGTATATTTGAAGTATATATATACCAGTGTTAGGCCATAACATCTGAATGAAAAAATTGTTGAACATAATAAAATCCCGACGATGTTTTCAATTAAATTATGACTCCGCTTTATTTCATTGTCTTTTCTGTCATGAGTTCGAAATTATGTAACTCTACCTCCCATTATCCCTTTTTAGTTAGGAAATAACAATGTTGTAATACAGAGTAGGAAAAACCTGAAGAGTTTTTTCATTACTTTATGAAAAATTTAGTGTCATATATTTAAAGCACTTGAAATCCGTGCCCCTTGTTTATCTTTATGAATAAAAATCAGCCTTTAACAAAAATATGTTTCACAGAACAACATTTATATTACATCTATGTAGTTTTTACAGGATAGGAGCAAACACTGAAAAAAGACACATGGCGCGTGTTTTTGTGAAGGTGGAACACTATTTCATAAAAAAAGCCCATCATATTTGTGATGCATAGAAATGTGGAAGAGCTCTCTTTGTATATTTCCTGAACGCGGTTCTGAATGTTTGCGTAAGGCGCTAAGAATTATGCATCATATCATAACATGAGCTACTGTTTTATTTTATCTTCATTTTAACATTCATAAGAATGGGATAGAGTGCGTTCTATTTTAGGTAAACTTTTTTTCTCTCCTTTTCACATATCGGAACACTAACCAGCATTTTGAATTATAAATCATAGGAAATTTCTCGCGCGTTTCCCGTAGGAAAAAACATTAGCATTTCAACATTTAAGAAATATTTAAAAATTTAAAACAAGTTTTCTCTCCTAACTTCTACCCTCTGTTGTTAATATGAAACAAAAGCAAAAATCAAGGGGAGATGAACGGACAATCCGTACTGATAACTCTATTATCAGTATTCTTTAAAATTACAAATTACCAGTCAATAAAGAGATAAATACTATAAAAGTGAGCACGTTAAAAAAAAAAATAGGAAAATGCGAGAAAACTGTTTCAGAAAAAGACCCCCTGGGCCATCCCGGGGAGCCCTGGGGGATGCCTCGGACAATCTAGGCTTATTGTAAATGACTTTAATTAAGGTCCAGGACGTTCAAGTATGAGACTCTCACTCCTGCTCTCTGTCTCTCTCTCTGCCTGTTATTGTATCTGCTTTCTTCCTTCAAGACCAGAAAGTCACTGACACAAAAGCATGAACTTGGATGTGGAAAATACAGCATTCAATAAATCCAGTAAATGATTACGTAAAAAGTGTGAATGTGCTTTGGAAAATTCTACATAAATATAAGACGAATAAGCCACCGATTTGAAAAACGGCATTTTATTCGTACTTGCTCTTCTGTTCAGAAATGTTAATAAAACTATTCTTCGATTTCTATTCGGTTTTATTTATTTTTCATATCTCTAAAAACCTCGTATGATCACTAAAAGCATATGAATTACAGAATTATTTCACAGATGAGCAGTTGTTTTGTTTATACAATATTACTCGTTTCAGCTGATTTATTTCTATTCGTAAAGAAAGAATTTATATATGCTGTTGAGTAAGCACAAAAATACAACAAATCCACATGATGAATAATTTTTCACTGTTAGTCAGGTACGGTAAGATTTAATTCTTCCTAAATCCATCAATTATTTTCATTGTATATGTTATATTTTTTATTATTCCATTTCTGTTAAGTATCTAGTCATGTTAATTTCATACAAATAGAAAACAATAAACTACATTTTACTAAATAATACATTTACGTATTCGATGTTTTTTTTTATTTCCGTAATGATATTTAGAAAGGCGAGAGTATATACATTATAAATCGATAATGCAGAATACTGAAGTGAAAAAAGCCAAATGACTGCCATATTCATTTTTTTCTCTTATACAATTCTGGTTGGATATCAGCGCGAATTCAGCACTAATAATCTCGTGGCATACGACTAATGTTGGCGAAAAGGTAGATTTTAGACATGCTGTCTCCCAAATTTAATGGCAGCCTTAAAATAGCATCGCCCCACCAAAGGAGAAAGTAGCCAAGACGAAAGTAGTATATCAATTTGCGTGTTCAGAGGGGAATTGTGAGTCCTCTGAATCCGCCGACATGGTCAAACTACAACTTCCCTGAGGAGGCGGTTGTATTATCACAGAAACCAGGTGCCATTTTTCACCTTTACACCGAACGACATGACAGGCGACCAACAGTAGTCGAATTCATAAAAGCAACAACAATAATTGTACGAGAAAATACAAACCGGAGACTCATGAGCGGAGAAGAGGTATTGATAAAACTACAGAAACACGCCCTAAACGTCCAGACGGCATCACAGTGCATCCCACCACCCACCAGGAGACAAAGGGCGCTGGACCTGGGATTAGGGACCCAGGCAGCAAGACGAGACTTCCGATGACCCGATAAGCACAATCAGTGGATAGCGGGCCTGTCTAGTTGAATTTTAATTGGTTTAAATATGTATGACGTCACTGCATGACTTTCTAACTGTTGCAACAAATAACACTGCACGCAGTATGCGGAGTTAGTTGTGCCCTCATCTGAGGATGGTGTGCTTGACACCAAAATAAGTATTTACTGAGTGTACATAAATAAATGACAATTATAATTTCGGAGTGTCTCTTAAGAACTTTCCTGGTTTTCTGTGAAGAAAATAATAGTTAGTAGCTAAGTGTATAACAAAGAAACAATATTGTACAAAAAAAACAAATGTAATAAAAAGGAAGCCCCAGTCAAAGAAGAGAATTGAAAATGAAATGATAACTAAAAACTAGCAAATGCTTGCTATCGCTTGCATTTGCTAGTTCCCATATCCGTACCATACCCATAACCATACATATCTGTATCATACCCATACCCATACCCATACCCATATATGTACCCTACCCATACCCATAAGCTCTTTGTTGGGTGAGTACTGCGGACTGTGCCCAGTTCACCCCGGCCGGCTGATGAAGAGTTAGAGGGATTGATTTCTGGTGATAGAAATTCATTTCCTATAATGTGGTTCACCCCACGATATCTAGGTCCCGTTGTACCATAAAATAAGTCTAAGACCAATATCTAGGAGAGCTGTTAATCAGCTCAGTGGTCTGGTAAAACTAAGGTATACTTATTTACCCATACCCATACCTCCCATACCCATATGCCCACACCCATATCTGTACCATACCCATATCCCATACCAATACCTATACCCACACTATCCATACCCATTTCCTTACCATACCCATAGCCATACTCATATCCATTCCATACTCATACCCGTATCCGTATCCATATCCATACCCACGACTAAATTAACCCTGCTATTAACAGTCAACAATAGTCTACAGGCAGCACCAACCCTGTTTACCTTCCGGTCATATACAAACGACTGACCATATCTTGGTGTAGGTGCAGGAGCAGCTGCTGATGGGTTTTGAACTAAAGCTGAAGCCATTGGCAGTTCATGACCATCACCAGTAGTGCTTGCTGTTGTTCTGGAATTACCCGCTGAGTCCATTTCGAAACGAAAATAACAAAGCTCAGCCAAAAATCTTTTATTATATACTGTTGGGTCACTTTCTTAAATTCTAAAGGTCAAGCAAGTTATATTTTGATTTGAAACAGCTGTACATTTATAAAAAAAAAAAAAAAATGATGTCCTTTCAAATCTCTCAACATTTTGTTAATAGTACTCAATCTCAAGACATTTCATTTCATCATACAACATGGAAAGAGGAAGAGGGAAGGGGAGGGGGAAGGAAGAGGGATTGGGAAAGGGGAGGGGATGGGGAAGGGGAAAGGAGGGGGAGGAAGAAGGGGAGGGGAGGGAATGGGGAAGGGGTGGGGAGGGAAGGAGCAAGGGAGGGGATGGGAAAGGATTGGGAAGGGAAGGAAGGGGAGGGGAAGGAGGGGAGGGGAAGGGGAAGAGGAAGGGAAGGGAAGGGAGGGGAATGGAAGGGGAGGGGAGGGGGGGAGGGGGAAAGGGAGGGGGACACACACACATACAGAAAGGCAGCCAAGGAAATTAATATAATAGATGGTTTTTTACCGAACGGTAGCAGACAGCAACACAAAGAGAAGGCTACATAAAATCGAAAGTCTATTCCACAAAAATTAATAGTAATGATGGTTTTTAACCAACCATAATTATAGCAAATACAAATAGAAAGCTACATAATATATAAAAGTCTATATCCATAAAATTATATATATATATATATATATATATATTCATATATATATTATATAAATAATATACATATACATATATATATATTATATATATATATATATTATTTATATAATTATATTGAATATTATATATATATATATATATATATATATATATATATATATATATATATATATATATATATATATATATATATATATATATATATATATATATATATATATATAAAATTTCCACTACATTCATATGAATTTTTGTGTATAGACGAGTGTGTATATGTGTGTGTGTGTGAGTGTATGTTTGTGGGGATTTACAGGTATAACGTATTTCTACTTCGGAAACTCAGTGGTCCAAGGTTCTGAAATGTTTTCACTCGTGAAAATATGCCATATAAGACGTGGGATTGATGTAGACTAATGTATCGATTGTAATATCTATTGCAATTATTGTATTTTATCGATAAAATTCATCAAGCGAAATTTAAGTCACTCAGTTTAATCCAATGTAATTTAAGCGGTTTCTGTATCGTGTATTAATACAATGTCTATTAGGCATACACTTTCTGATTACACCCACAGGATTTTCGTAGTAAACTGGAAGGCTTGTAGCCAATACTCTCTTTAAATATTTACTAGTTCTTTTCCTAACATAGTCTCCAAGTGGGAATCTATGTTTCCATAAAATATTTATTGGAATGTTCAGCGCCTTCTGCATTGAGGATTTATTTATATTTTAAAAGAATATTCCCCCATTCCTGCCACGACTATCTTCTCCCCAAATTCCAATCCAATCCATGACCAACTTAATCGCAATTTACCACCAGACCAAATGTTATAATTATTTTTATTATTATCATTATTCAAAAAGGAATAAAATGACTGTCATTCTTTCTCCAGGAAATTCACGAACCATCCTCCATAACTTCCACGAGGTGTTCATGATTGTCCTTAGTTTAATGTCGAGATTTGAACAAGGAACTTGAAAAATAACATCTACTACAGAACATTAAGATATGCTGAAGCGATCCAGAAAACTCCATCATTTAACATTAAATTATCCAGATCTCCGATAAATTCCTGCTTTTTCATTCTACAGACAATAACTCTACTTTCAGTCACGCCATTGTTCAGCTCAGAGAAGGCCTCACTTTATGCTGACGGATTTATTATGGCACTGCACTGGTACACTAATAATAATAATGCTACAAGAATGGAAATCTCCCATTTTGGTCGGGCTATAACTCATCTCGAGGTAATAACCTCCAATTTTAAAACTGCATTTTTTTTTGCTAGGTCGAAGTGCACATTTTTCATGGCTTTTATCTGTACATTATTTGATTTTTGCTCTCGCAGAGCGCCCAGCAGTTGGACAGGTGTCGCTCTGGAACTATCGTTTTCGCATTACTGTCAAACTGCGAGTTGAATTTCGAATGTTTATATCCATATTATGACATTCAAGGCTAAACTCTGTATCAGAATAACGCAATAATAATAAAAGCAACAGAAAAATCAATTCACCAAGAGTATAGCGTTATAATTACATATAGGGGTAAATATTTACTACAGGTTTATAAGTCCCACATTACACATCATTTTATTAATTACTTAAATAATTAATGAGACGTTTTATTAATCCCATTTTCAACCTGATGGAACCGAGATTATTTTCTGAAAGCAGAGGTAATGCAAATGACGCCAAGGAAAGAAAAAGGAAGCGAGACAAAGGAGTAACTGAAGAGATTACAATGAATGTCTCTGCCGCTCGCGAAGTGTTATGGAAGTTTTGCGCATCAGATTAAATCTTGTTGTTTCTCGCTGCAAATATAAAAATCCCCGTGACGGAAGAAAAATGGAATTCTCAAAGCACAATGGAACCCGGAGGAAAGAAATGCAAACACGAAACACCACAGTAATTAAGCAAAATGGAAGAGTATGAAGGAAGAAAAGAACTTGGAAAGAAAGCGCAGACAATGGAACAGGAAATGATTTTAAAGCTGAAACGCTGGACACTTTTACACATAGACTACTCCCGCTCCTTTTTCGAAATCTGCTTTTACCAGAATAGTTGTCGGAGTCTGCGAGTTATTTTGGGAAATCGTCAGAGTTATTCATTTAGACTTTTCTTTCATTCTTTATACCGTTTTTTGACTGCATCATTTTAACGAAGATTTTTTATTTGATTTTATGAAATGTAGGCTCCCAGGCAAAGCTCTGGGATACTTTCGGCCGTTCAGCAATAAGACAGTGAAAAGAGGAGTTGGAGTGGTTGGACAGCAAGATCAAGAGATCAAGACAATAAAGGCGACGACGCACAAGGTCCTAAAGGTGGAAATGGGACAAAAACCGCAGGTGCACTAAGAAGTAGTAGTCAGAGAGGTTGGACAGCAAGACTGAAGAAAGTAAGTGGAACTGGAGGTAAATTAAAAGGGCTAAAAAAAATCGCCGCAGCTAGGGGCCAAATCGACGCCGCAAACACCCTTTAGCACCTACAGTGCACCACTTGGAATGCACTGACGGCACTACGTCCCTAAACAGATTTTAAAGACTGTTTTCAGGCTTTAAATACAGATATATACTAGCTGACCAACCTGGCGCTGCCCGGGAAAACTCTGAATGACAACCGATAAACCGTCCCTCTCCCTCTCTCTGTCTCTCCATCTCTCTTTCTCTCCCTCTTTCTTTTCCCTAACACTCTCTCTCTCTCTCTCTCTCTCTCTCTCTCTCTCTCTCTCTCTCTCTCTCTCTCTCTCTCTCAGGTTCTAATTTAAACTCATTCATTAATATTCTTTTTTTAATACAAAATATTTAGACTATACTCTGTTACACCTTTTTGCTTCTTTCCTATTATTAAGTGACTTGCTGCAGCAGTTAGTCTTCCACCTCCTCATCATTCAGCGGAATTTGTTGGAAATAAAAAGTATTGAATTTTCTCAACATGTAAATAAAAATGAGATATTTCGATGTACCTATTTTTGGTTATTTCTTGAAAAATGGTAACCAACAGGTGTCACTAATCAATAACCTACAACACGTTCGTACATTTTGCCTTTGTTTCACTGCTCTTTGTCATATCCCACCTAACACAAACAGTAGTGAATTATATATCAAGAAAATGGTCATTTATTTTACTTTTGTGCTGAATAACAAAAATTAGGTATCTCTAGCAATTTTTGGTGGACTGAGAAAAAAAGTGGCAAAACATTTTCTAATATGGTTAACTTCAACTTGATACATATGTTTCACATTGGTTTTAGGGACGTTTTTAACATGGCACAATAAATTACAACTCATTAACTTTACAATGACATCAAATTTATGAACGTAGCATTAAGTATAAGGTTACATGGAGCGATAGCAAAAAATTACCGCTATGCATGTTCGTACGGGAACTACATCAACCCTTTGGTAATGACGTAATCAGCTATCATGAACAAAAACATTCCCTTAGTGGAGGAATGTAAGGCAAGCGGCTATTTATTGTTCTGAAAACATACACGTTGATAAAAGATAGATATTATTACATATCATTGTAATAAATAACCATAAAAAATCATTTTATTTTCCTAAACGACGGGAATGCAGCAAAAGGTGCGAATTGACTGGTAGTTACTCTTCTAGCCTTGCTATTCACTGGTTGATGTAGTTGCCAGGTGTCCATTTCAAATAAAAGTGTGTGAACATCGAATTTAAGTTGATGCTTCGTTTTTCATGCATATTCTATGTTCGTGATTGTATGAAAAACGTTACTTGCTTCTTCGATCAAACTTATAATGTGCTGAGATAGCCGCAGGAAGGCCTGGATATATGGTTAACTGGCAACCGTTTTTTCCGCTGTCTCAACCTTTACTGCTCCTCACCACTCTGGCTGCCGATAATTAATTCCAGAACTTATTTAAACCGAAATAGGTCTTCAATGCTGATTTTATCTAGGAAACAAACAATTATATTAATAATATCATAAATCATGATCAAAATTCACATAAATTCTGATAAAAAAAATTGATGTTATAGGGGATTTATTGTTGCCCGGTAATCATACGCCTGACAGCAACTGGAAGAAAACACTGAAGCACCGAAGGAAACCTAATGGAACTGCTAAAAACGAAAATTTCATTTGTAATGTATGTGTTTGTACGTCTGTCATGGGGTTAGGGGTTTAAACCAACCCTAGTATCTAAGTTTGGTCAAATGATGGCCATGTGCATTTTGAATTACATTGCTTATAATTACATTGCTTATATATATATATATATATATATATATATATATATATATATATATATATATATATATATATATATATATATATATATATATATATATATATATATATATATATACTGTATACACACAGCTGACCAGCCCGGTAATGCCCAGGAAAACTCTGAAGGACTCAGAAAATTTTTCATACATCTCCTTGTGCTCAATGTCCCTTGTATCCAGGAATTACTGTGCTGACTGTCAACTTTAACGAAATATTACTGTGCTGACTGTCCCATTTATCCAGTTATTATTGTGGTGACTGTCCTTTTATCCAGGAATTACTGTACTAGCTGTCCTTTTATCTAAATATTACTGTGCTGACTGTCCCATCTATCCAGATATTACTGTGGTTACTGTCCCATTCATCCATGCATTTCTGTGGTGACTGTCCCTTTCATCCAGGCATTACTGATTTGACTGTCCCATTTATCCAGGCATTACTGTACTAACTGCCCCTTTTCTCCAAATATTACTAGAGTGACTGTCCCATTTATCCAGGCAGTACTGTGGCAACTGTTCCATTTATCCGGGTATTACTGAGGTGACTGTCACTTTTAACCCAATATTACTGTGCTGACTGTCCCATTTATCCAGGTATAACTGTTCTGACTATCCTATTTATCCAGGCATTACTGTACTGACTGTCCCTTTTATCCAGATATTACTGTGGTGACAGTCCCATTTATCAAAGTATTACTATACCGCCTGTCCCTTTTATCCAGGTATTATTGTGCTGACTGTCCCTTGTATCCAAGTACTACTGTGGTGACCGTGCATTTTATCCAGACATTACTGTGGTGGCTACCCCCCAGGTATTACTGTGGTGACTGTCTCATTTATCCAGTCATTACTGTTCTGTCTGTCCCTTTTATCCAGGTAGTACTGTACTGACTGTCCCTTTTATCCATGTATTACTGAGGTGACTGTCCATTTTATCCAAATATTAGTATGATGACTGTCCCATTTATCAATGTATTACTGGGGTGGCTGCCTCAATTATCCAAGTATTACTGTCCTGACTGTCACTTTTATCAAGGTGGGACTACTATGGTGACTGTCCCACTTATCCAAATATTAATGCGTTGTCTGTCCCTTTTTTCCAGGGATTACTATGCTGACTGTTCATTTTATTCAGATATTACTGTGGTTACTGCCCATTTTATCCAGATATTACTGTGGTGACTGTCCCATTTACCCCCACTAAACCTAAACACATCCTCCACACAACTAAACACACCCTCACTAAACGAAAACACACCCCTACTAAACCTAAACACACCCTCCAGACTAAACCTAAACACAAACCTTGATGGAGAATTATTAATCACAGGAAAGAAAGGCCTTTTCAATAATATATTTCTATGGTATCGAGTAAATGAAGTGAGGTATAAACCTGTAGAATTTAGCTACCACAATAGTTACTAAGTCTATGAGCAGCACCAGCCCCGGTTCTGGGAAAGGGTAGGGGATGGGGGAAGGGGAATGGGGTATGGGTTTGAAACCTTCCCTACAATCTAAGTTGGGTCAAATGATGCCCACATGCAAAATTTTGTCTAGACTGGTCAAACAGTTCAGTTTTCTATAGCACACAAACATACATACAGTACATACAAACATACATTCACTTTTATATATAATATATATATATATATATATATATATATATATATATATATATATATATATATATATATATATATATATATATATATATATATGTGTGTGTGTGTGTGTGTTAAAATGAAGAAAAAAAGAAATTAAAATGAAGAAGATATATATATATATATATATATATATATATATATATATATATGTGTATATATATGTGTGTGTGTGTGTGTGTGTGTGTGTGTGTGTGTGTGTAACTGAGTCACGAAAATATGGGACATGATGACTATATAAATAATGGCAAATGTCACAAAGGAAAAGTGAAATAACGGAGCAGTGGCTAGGCCTTTTGACACACGGTCCTTTACTAGCAGACTGATGAGAAATATAAAAGTAAGGGTATAAAGCGAGCTCGTATAATTGGCAGCTGACATACAGATATCCCTGATGATAGGGATTATAAGGAACAGATGCACCTGGAATCCAACACAGTTGAAGAATTAGTGGACCTACCAAAACAAAGATAAATCTTTGAGAGGTTTTACAAATGATTAGCCCCAACTGGCTTGGAAGCAGGGAGGAGTCAATTCAAAGGGTTATACAAGGGATGAGACTGACCATCAAAAAATGACCTTGGAATAAATAAGCTGATTACTTATGTTAATGAACGTACAACACTTAATATATTCTCCTTTTGGTAAACAATAACAATTTTTGCAAGATGAATATTTTCAAAAAATTGTTATTGTTTACAAAAGGAGGATATAGTAAGTGTTGTACTTTTATAAACATAGGTAATCAGCTTATTCGTTCCAAAGCCATTTTTGGCAGGTCAGTCTCTTCCCCTGTATAATCCTTTAATTGACTCCTCCCTGCTTCCAAGACAGTTAGGTCTATTCATTTGTAAAACCTCTCAAAGATTTACCTTTGTTTTGGTAGGTCCACTAATTCTTCAACTGTGTTCGATTCCAGTGCATCTGTTCCTTATAATCCCCATCCCCAAGGACATCTGTATGTCACCGGTCAATCATACAAGCTTCTTGTAACCTTGCTTTTATACTTTTAATCAGTCTGCTAATAAAGGACCGTGTGTCAAAAGGCCCAGCAACCACTCCGTTGTTTCACTTTTTCTTTGTGGCATTTGCCTTTATTTATATATATATATATATATATATGTATATATACACACACACACATCACACACATATATATATATATATATATATATATATATATATATATATATATATATATATATATATATATATATATATATATATGTATATATATATATATGTGTGTGTGCATGTGTATTTGTGTGTGTGCAAAGGGACAGTTTATAAAAAAATATGAACTTGCATGTACATACGGATGCTCAGATTAAATTCTTTACTTTTATTCCAACGTCCAAACGTGTATCGAAACAACAGTAAAAACCAGACAAGGATTTTACTGACAAATGTTCGGGACATACAAAGCATATTTGCCAAACTTCTTAATTGGCGAAATTACCCAATATTTACATGTTCATAAACAGCTAGTTCCAGTTTAGTTGTTCGTCCAGTGATTTATTTCTTCTCGTGCATAGTTCATCTCACGCCCATTTTAGAATTGTAGGTCGCTCTTTCATCTGAAAATTGGGTCTCGTACTACTTGATGCTTTCGCTTTTGAATTGAACTGAATATAGAATTTAGGTCAAAGGCCCAGCACTGAGACCTATGAGGTCATTCAGCGATAAAACGTCAATTGACAGTAGAAGGTTTGAAAGGTGTAACAGGAGGAAAACCTCGCATTTGCAATATTAATCAATTGTTAGGTGAGGGTGGAGAGTAAGATGGAAGAAAGAGAATATGAGCGGAGTTACGTTAAAAGGAAGAAAGGGGTTGAAGCTAGGGACTGAAGGCACGCTGCCTACAGTGCACCGCATGAGGCGCACTGACGGCACTACCTCCCTACGGAGACTTTCATTTTTAGTGTCCGTTATGCTGTTGATGGATGCGTGTTTATTTCGGTCGTTGTTGCTCGAGATCCTTCACGATAGCTTGCCGAAAACAGTCTTTAAAATCTCTTCAGGTAAACCAGTTTCTAACGAGAAAATGTTGGAAGACGGCAAAACAGAAGAATGAGTTCCCTGGAAAATGTATAATAACCCACAGCTATATACTTTTGAATTCATTACAACAGCAAAACGCTTGCTATTTCTAAGTAGGCTTCATAAGCAAACAATAATACATTATTTTCATAAATATAATACCAAACTAACGTACAAATTCATTCGAACATACACACGCACGTAATTATCTATCTATCTATCTATCTATCTATCTGTATATATATATATATATATATATATATATATATATATATATATATATATATATATATATATATATATATATATATATATATATATATAAATATATATATATATATATATATAGTGGAATAAAACAGCAAACAGCCAGTGGAACATTCTGTATCTTTGTTTGGACAAATTTTCGAGACATGTCTCATCATCAGGGCTCCAAGTATACAAAGAATAAAAATTAAGAATAGACTCAGTTAGGAAACTTATAAAAGCTCCAAACATGGAACTTACAAAAAATAATTATTTTAAAATTAAACTAAAAAATACTAGCAAATATTAAAATCTTAAAAATACTTTAAAAAACATAAAAAATAAATGTCTTTTTTTCTAAAAACACTGGTATTAAAACCTTGAGGAGTTCGAGTAATTAAAATATCTAAAGATAGAAGTTTATTGTCGAGTTCGTGCTCAATTGTGAACTGGATATTGGGGAGCAAGCCATTAATACACCATCCGCTTTTTACAAATTCTCTTGTTAAAAATAAAGTGAGCGTCCTGCACTGCAGCCTCTAACAGTTTCCTAAAACTGTCCTTATTAAAACAGTGAAATAGAAAGCCATCGTAAGAAAAGATTTTCTCTACAATAATATCGACCGTTGCCTGCAACAGTATGTTGGTGAAGAGGGATGTGACATTAAAACTAACCATAGGCAAGTCAATATCCTGTGGTAAAATATCAAGTACAAGGCTGCGGAATTGGGCGAAGAATACTCAACTGGTGAATGGCTGTAACATAGGTAGTAGATACTTAGCTGTTTGAGAGTTGGGATTGTTATATGCAGCCATATATACATCCAAACACCGACCAAAATTAACGTCGCTCAGCATCTCTACCCTGGCTGAGAGAGAGAGAGAGAGAGAGAGAGAGAGAGAGAGAGAGAGAGAGAGAGAGAGAGAGAGAGATTATAAAAGCCTACAAAGATAATATATGAACTTTTTACAAATCTTCCTCGGAAAATTCCATCAGCATTAAAGAACAAAGCCTCAAGGTTCCCTAGGGTGACCTCTTGAATAAGAGGGAAATATAACATTCTACAAGGAACCTCATAACCCTTACTATATTTAAATCTCTTCCAAAATAATAACCTCTTCAGTCTCTCTCTCTTTCTCTGTCTTCTTTTATTTCAAAGAGTAATTTATTTTGTATAAAAAAAACTCTGGGACGCAAAGTGGAGGCAAGAGGCTAACCTGAAATTTCCCAAAAGGGAAAGGGAGGGGAGAGTATGTAAATAGTGGTGTGGACAGTCTCTTACCCTCTCTCTCAACATAATATCCCGTATATTAAAGTTGGATATCTCTCTCTCTCTCTCTCTCTCTCTCTCTCTCTCTCTCTCTGCATTGTGCCTCGTTATTCTTTTACTCTTTTCTCCCCTAGCGTCGTTGTTACCCACTTCCTTGTCACCTCCATTTCACTGAGGTGTTTCTCTCACAGAGGAAAGACTTACTCATATGTTTACTATTTGCTTACATTTATAATGCCGCTAAATTTCAGAAACACTTCTCTATTTTTACCTTTGAAATTAGTTTCCTTCGTGTCAGCGTTAGTCTTAACGTCATCTTTGAGAAGCCAGTGCATGGACCGTTCAATTGCAAAGGCTCCTTTCCACCGTGACTCTGGAAATTATGTAATTATGATGGAAGTATTCGTGAAGAATCGTCATTTTTGAAAAGTTTTCCTTCATAACATAACTTTTCTGTATTATACTCACTCTACTATTTATTCTGAGTGATTATTAAAAGATGATAAGAACTAAGATGAATCACACATCGTAACGGAAGTGGAAATGGTGCAAGACATTCCTCTCTTCCAGAACAAACAGTAGTTATAGACGTGAGAGATCACTATATTCCCTTAGCTACGGTACCGTGACGAAGACTCTTCATAGAATGATGAATGGTAAGTGCATTAAGCTCCCATTACTTGCGTCTAGTAATTAATGGGGTTCTTTTCTATTTGTTTATACGAAAGTTGGGTTTTCCGTGAGATTGAGTAATTCGGAAATCACCATACGGGCAAGTTCGCGTTTTATGAGCTACGTAAATCTTTATTCTCACGAACATTTCACGCTGGAAATGACAATGACCTCCCATTTGCGTCGGTCCGTTAGACAAAGCGCAGCATAATGCGGCGATTCCACCTCCTTCCGGTAAACTTATGACAAGGAATACTAGGAAAGAAAGTCCCTGTGCTTTGCAATTGTTTCATTTTGGAAATGACTGCCTTTCTTGACAAGAAACCCGCAATTCTTAGCCGATTTTTCTCACCTGAAGGTCACCGAATGAATGTCTCTTCAGAGTTTCATTGGAAGTCGGTGAAATAATGGCCAAGTAACGCCACACAGCAAAAGTTTGGGCAGGAACCTGTTACCTGAGAGCTAAATTGGACATATGGATACATGTGCTAAATGTTCCCTTGACTCTACAACAGAACTTACTGCAACCTGACTCGTCAAAATAAACTGCACAGACGCTGATATGTTTGCTATTACATGTGAATGCACGCCCCAGAGAAAATACCCGGACCATATCTCGACTATCAAAGGTAGTTAACGGATAAAGCCACGGATAAATTATTTGTGCGAAAAATAATTACTGAACGCAGTAACTAAACCCACAGACAATAATATCTAAATTTGTCAGATTCAGTTAGGAAGGAAAAGAACTCTGTCTCCTTCATTTCTTGGGACTACTTCCGAAAACTTCTCTCGGATGGCTGATTCACAGGCAATAATAATAACACTAGTCAGTTAAAGAGATTATTATTATAGTTTTGAAAGTTTTTTAAAGGACATTTATTAAATAATGCCTTAAGACTTCAGACCCGGGCTTTATTCCAGCTAGTCTATTTTTCTAGGATTTTATGCCATGTTCTTGAGGCTATTGGTTCTATTAAAAATTTAATTCCATTATCTTAGAGCAGTCAAGATTTGCCCAAAATTACATCGAACAAACCAGCATGATAAATATAAAAGTAAAACAACTAAGAACATACTCACTTGTTCAGAGATAAAGCTGTAAAAATGATTTTGCCACCAAACAAACAATCATACGACTAATTCAAGTGCAATGGATGATACTTTTCAATGCCAAGCTTAATCTATTTTCTTTAACTTTCAGTTTCACTACCAAAGAGTTATTTTCTAGAATTCTATTGCGTGCAAGATTAAATACCACATTTTCATTCCGTTATTAATCCATTTTACTAAAAGAATATTAAATATCATTATTTCATCATTAAAACCCTGACATCCCGTGGTAACCTGCAACGTTACATTTGTAATATTATTAGTTGCATTTACTTGCCGAGCTTAGATTCTCAAGTATTAAAAATTAAATGTTAAGTGCTAACTTAAATACGGGAAAATTGTCAAAGGAAATCCTCATATCCTATAACAGGACATATACACATTATTGTGCTGAACAATCGTAAAGGCATAACTGCCATACATTAATAAATTCTGCGTCATAATCTCCGTAGCAAGTTCTTTCCCGCTTAGGAATCAGCGCTGACAGGGACAAACAGCCGGAGTTTACGTTCAACATAAAATTCGCACGAATTAAGTTCATGTCAGCTTGGGCAATTATAAAAATTTACCCCCATTACTTACAAATGAAATATCCCTAAAATACCTGTACTTTCCTACCATTACTCTGAAAGTTCAAGGCAGTAAATTGCTGTAAAGTATGTTGTCCTTTGCAAAAATGCCCGTTTAATTCATCTAGGGAGCGTAATTATTTTAAATTTCGCGAAAGTAAGACGGGTGATTTTAATTAAAAGTAATTGCACTTTCATTATAAAGCTGAAATCGTTAGCATTCTGTTTTCGTGCTCTCTTTTTCATCGAGGCTGTAACAAGTTTGTGCCAAAGGTAGGACCTGCTCCCAGTAAATTTAAAGTAAGATTATAAAATGAGATAGGTGGATTACCAGCGACATCTCTTCCATGGTTTTATTCGTATACTCTGGCTGACTTCCTAAATGTTAATAAGGTACAACTTCATCAAACGGTGTTTAGTTTTATGTATTTAAAAGCATTTGAAAGAAGTGCGAGAAAACAATTATTTCCAAGTAATGCTTATTCCACGGTTTTGATACTCTTTAAGATTTCGTCTTTTTAAGAGTAAATACTTCATTAATGATTATCGATTTTACCCATTCTAACCTTCATTATCATCCTATTTCGACGTCGCATTATTCTATGCATATTTCATAGTAATTTTTTTTTTCTCAGGTGTACAAAACTATTTCGTTACGAATCGACATGTCTCTAGCAGAGCGCATATGTTTTTTATTTATTCGTCTATTGAAGGTAACCATTTTGCTCTTTTCTTCTTTTTGAGGTGACCATTGTGCACTTCTTTACTTATTTTTACTTCCTCTTCCGATAGTTTATCCTACATTGCCAAGGAAGTTTTACCCTTTCCCTTCCCCTACATCTAGAGAATATTTGTTTAGTTTCTTCGTAAACAAATATTATTATTGTATTCATTTTTCAGTTCAGTTATTTTGGTACTGATGACTTTAATAAAGGAAAGTCGTCCGCCCACCAACCAATTTAAAACACTGTCAATCTCAGCCCCAAAGCATTTATACAGACCGATATAGAACTAGCTCGACAAAGACATCTACCAGCTTTCACATTCACTCAACTGGACAAAGGCACATATTCATATGACAAATGAGCGGTATTCATTAAGGTTTTACAGTTTAGACATGAGCAATACCTTCATACGTGTGTGGGTGCTATATACGTATAATCTGGATAATCTACTTGTTTTCTTTGAATAATGCCTGTATCCAAATGTATGTGCTTGTGATGGTATGCTTGTATTCGTATTATTCATTTGGCCTCCTTAAGCAATGACTTTGTGTGTGTGTAAGTGCGTGTGCTTACTTGCTGTTCCTACGTCTGTTTATTCTGTTAATTCTGCTTGTTAATGGAATAACTTTTGAGTTTTTTTTGCGTATTCATCTCCTCTTGCTTGTACTTATGCATTTTGTTTCTCTGTGCACTGGCCTTCAAAATATGAATGTCCGTGCACAATCATTTTACGTAATTCTATTGGTTTCTTTCTACAGTCACTTTCGGAATCTTTTGCTTGTGACCGAAAGTTTACCCTGGTGTACCTTTTTACTTACATCATTTCACTTTCAAAATTTACTCTTTGTGTACATTTTCACGTATACAAGAATATCTTGCTTTATTTCAAGGATTTACAAAAATGTCGAGAGCAACCCCGTTACGATTCAATACTTAAATCAACCATTCCGAAGTGAAACTTGATTCAAAATTGAGAGACGTTTCTCATTGTCAATCAATGTCGAATCAAGTGGCATAAAAACTCATGAACTCTGAGGGTTATTTCCACCGTCTTCTGACTTTTAAAGGCTAATTATAATTAGCGACTGTTCTCTGGGGTTCGTTATTAATTATTACACTTATGGATGGATCTCACAGATGTGCAAATAAAATTACCAAAAACGATTTATAACATTGGGAACAGAGAAGATGCAAATGAACTGTCAAAGGAGTGCTGATTTAAACAGATTGGAAATTAATAATAATAAAATCAACAAGAGGAAAGGCAATAGAAATTATATATATGTAATATAAGTCATGACAGAACTAAAAATGACAGTAAATAGAGGAAGACCGTAATAAGGATGGATAGCAAATATCACTATGGCAAAGCAGATTTATTAAAAAAAAATTGCAAGAACAATAAGCAAGAAAACCGACAAAATGGATAAATGATAACTAAGAAATACTAGGATAAATGAAGCGAAAACAATCACAGTTTAACAAAAGACATCATAGCAGAAAACGATTACCACCAAGATCAAGGCCCGAGCCAAGATAAACAATAACACGGATGAATATCAAAAGCAACGGTAACAACGGTAACAGTGACAAACTCAGCAGTAAAAGATCAAAGCAAAAATTGATAACAAAATAAAAACATATAAAAATTGCGCCAAAGTTTCTTCGGCACAATCGAGTTTTCTGTACAGCGTATAATGCTGTATGAGCCGCCGCCCATGAAACTTTCAGTCACGGCCCGGTGGTGGCCTGTCCTATAGCGTTGCCATACGCACGATCGTGGCTAACTTAACCTTAAATAAAAGAAAAACTACTGAGGCTAGAGGGCTGCAATTTGGTATGTTTGATGGTTGGAGGGTGGATGGTTAACATACCAATTTGCAGCCCTCTAGCCTGAATAGTTTTAAGATATGAGGGCGGACAAAAAAGGTGCTGACAGAAACAGTGCGGACGGAAAAACAAAGCCATTTCAATAGTTTTCTTTTACAGAAAACTAAAAAGGCTTTAAAAAATCATCAAACCAGTTTCTTTTGTACACATGATTTCATATTAGTGAAGATGTACGGAAATGTGAGAAACGCCACAAATCTCTAAAACCTTTGTTCCATTTCCTCTGAGAGAGTGCCACATTCAAATGAGTATAAATAAATACAAGAGAGTAATATCCACAATAATCATATAGTTCCTTTATGCGCCTTCCACAGTAGTAGTAGCAGTGCTCACCGAGCAGAAAGACTGTAACACTGGAATTATAAAAACACTCTATCCCATTTGCGCCACCAGCATAAACTTAGCCTCGTTAAAAATTGAAGTAATTTGCTGAAATGAATGCTTCTCATTCCGGAAAAGGTAGAATCTATCTTTAATAATCTTGGAAAAACACCAGGGGTCTGAAACAATAACCAGACTTAAAGGTCTTCTTCAGAAAGAAAAGAGGAGAAAAACATTTCGCAGTTCCAATGACGTTTGGAATTAAATATCAATGCTCGGTCTCCCTAGGGACCCCCGCCCCACGTAACATTTCGTCGCAGGAATAGACGTAAAAGATTTACTGCCCCAAAGAATAGAAAGCTATCGCCCGAGACTGCTCAGCTTCTTTTGTTGCAATGTAGTTTCAAGGCTATGGACTGCTATAACTGACATAACCGATGATAATGTCAGCTTAAATATCTGTCAGGAAGCGGGTTAATTTACGGGATATTGGGATATAATTGTTTTGGAATTCTCGTAATCTTTGAACAGCTTAGGAAAAATACTTTCTTTACTCGTGAATCATTAATCTTGAGGTACTACAGAATTTCATTGCATAACTCTTGTTAACTGCATGGCAACCGACGATCATTTATCGAATTATGGACTTCACCGTCTACTTCTTCAGTTGTATATCAGCCAAGAATCGACACAGAAGATTCAAAAATAATACTTCAGAAGGTTTCACAATTACATATTATTCGAAAAGAAATAAGATAAATAATTACCTGGCTTTTTCTTCAGTCATATAAATACATAAAGTAACACAGGAAACGAAATTCAAGGGCAAACCCTTGTAACTGAAATGTCAATCATGAAAGTAAGGCAAGCGTTATAAGATTTAATTGTTTACCCCATTTTTAGTTATCTGTCAACCCTGAATTATAAGAAAAAATGGATTCTAAAAAGTTAAAATATTTATCATCAATAATATAGCACCTTCAATATTTCCATAACTAAACTCCTCATTTTTCCCCACCTAGCGATTTCAAAGCTGTTTCCACTGACGTGTCCTTTAATGCTACGTCACTTGTTTGCAATGCGCGTTCCTCTGTTCCCGTTTGTGTATACAGTAATCATTCCTTTGTCACATGAAACTTCTCTATTAAAGAAGCGATTCCTTCACTCATTATTTCCCCTTATGGTTGCTGGTGAAGGAGGGAAAGAATGAGGGCAACCAGCAGTAACTCAAAAACCCCAAACGAAAGAGGCTAGAATTATCCTTGCTCCATTTTCGGCTCGCCTTCTATGTTAAGAAAAAAAGAAGAAAATAGGGAATAAAAACAAAAAATGTACTCTTCGTCATTATCATAATTTACACTTTCATTACAATTTTCGGTGCATAGTTTAGCACCATCATTATTATCATCATATCTAGCAAAACATTTGAATTACTTGGCCCTCTCTGTTCACTTCATGTCTTGGAAAGAAATACAAAAATAATAATAGCCAATTCAAGTCTAACAATAAAGAATGATGGGTAAGGCTATCAAAACAGTGCCAAAAGAAAGATATGGACAGAGGAATAGAGGAAGAGAACTGAACAATCAAAAGCACAGAGAAAAATAACAACAAAGCTTTGGCAACTGATGGCATGACTATCCCCTCCCCTAGCGGGTCTTTTCCTTAAAAAAAAAAAAAATGCGGAGGTCATCTACGTTATAATTTTCATGTCTTGCCTCATATTATAATTTTCATGTCTTGCCTCATAAATCTTGAAGAAATAAGCCATCTTCCATAAACATTCTGTAATAACGCTTTCATCTACTTAACATGAGGTGTCCAAGGAAATCTTATTAAAAAAATATTTCCTTTGATATTATGCTTTCTGCGTCACCTCAGTCTGGTCCCTTTAGTATAATTCAACTTCTTTGTTTTTTACACTAACTTTGACTGTCAAAAGGAAAACTGCAACGTCGACATGCCAATGATAACCTTAATGTTCAATCGATACCTCGCAAAAACGAGCATGTTGTCTGTGAGCTGGTTAGCTCACAACAACACACAATGGGCTCCGGACTTACCAGAAATGGTCCCAAATCCCTTCTCGAGGAACTCGAGGGTCCAGCAATGAAACTGAGAGTACTATTAGCCCCTTTTCTTTTCGTGACGCAAGATCGTTAACTTGTCACGCATGCTAGGATGTTATGACCTCCACGTACCGCCAGAGGTTTTGTTCACATGACTCAAAAACTGTGCAACAGTCTTAAGAAGGAGACGGGCGCTCATAATTTGAAGATAAGTTACGTGCACGCTCTACGCTTCAGCTTACCTAGACATAGCTCTTAGCTGCTCATTTATAGTTCTTGCACGTTTGTCTTTTTTCTTTTTATTCACTATAATTTTCGTGAGCATTCAATTATACTTCTATTTTCTTTCAGCTCTATCATTTTGCAAGCATAGGAATTTTCTTACGTGTTGACTTAATGCCCTCTCGGTTGCGTCCTCCAGAACACATGGACATTGTTAATGAAAATGCTTACTCCATTATATGAAGTTAGAAAATTCATTAGTACCTGTTAATTCAGTTACCTCATGGAAAAATTCAACCTTCAAGAGATTCAACTCAAACTCGAAACAAAATTAATAGTTAGTCTGTGTAAAAGGTATACTTCCTGATACTATTCTTTTACATCCTCATTCTTACCATTTTTATGTTCCCTACCTAAAAATAGGGAAATTTTACCTATAGAATAATCAAAGTTCAGTATGACATCAAGAGTAGGCAGAAATAACAGCTTGACTGTGCTTCTAATTGAGCTCCAGATGATGTTTGGTGAATATCTAAATAATCTAATCATGTTAAATCTGACACCAATATTCACTGCAGCTATCAGATATATCACCTACATTCTGCCATCAGAGCACAGCACTGCCTATGCCATGAATCTTTACTGTGACTATTAAAATTACAAATAATCTCCACCCCAAGTCTTAACCTTAGCTAAGAACTAAACGGCAATATATGTAAAACAAGCAAAGACTACGTATACTCCAAAGTCACCTTTACAATATACGAAAATTGCGTGATATCGGTAGCGGGAAGGAATGCAATTAGAGGTCTACGATGCACCACCCAACAAAGGGATACGTAATCACAGCCTATATTAGAAACTTCATGAAGCTTTAGCATTAAGGGAAAAATAAATCAGGGCATATTTGTTTGTTCTAATAGTTACAAGGGAATTGCTATAAGATATTTTAATCTATCTTGCCAAAACACATCCGGGAGGTGGCTTGTTTTCCTCTAAAGTTGTGGCTGGAAGACAGACGCGACAGAGCTACACAGACTTCATGCATGCATTTTGAATTTTATCCAAATGGATATAAATTAATGTTTAAACATTTAAGATTTTCCTTTTCTTTAAATTTATTATTTGAAATATTCACTAAGCAACTGTTCATGAGATTGTTTGATATTTTAAATAGTAACTAAAATATGATACACATACACGCAAGCGCATATATATATATATATATATATATATATATATATATATATATATATATATATATATATATATATATATATATATATATATATATAATGTATTTTACTCATCCTCTCAGGTGGTATTCTGATATGAAGTTCCTAGTTCCATGCCATTCTCTACCTGTTAATGAATCCCTACAACTGACATATTACCCGGTATCTACAGTAACTGTATGCTTTGATACACAAACACGCACACATTGAGTATAATGATGTTTATCATATACTGACTTTCAAGACCCATGCAAACACAATTAGCATGGGAAATCTATACAATCTGGCCAACATTACTTCGTCGCCGGTTACTTATGAACGTGGGAAGTAGGAATATAAATAACAAATTGTCTGTTGATGCTGTGAAGAAAGAAGGCAAGACGCCGACCGATTTAGACTTCATTAGCTAGCACCTGGGTTAAACCAGGTGGGCGGAGCCACTTACACACGCTTAACAACGAGTCACGAGATTCCCATTTTCGGTCTGACTGATGATTGACCAACAGATACTCTTGAAAAGCAACGTGAAATCACTCCAACCCCTGCTGTGTACGACTGTGATTTTCCATTTGAACAACAATACCCGAACAATGTGATCTATATCTAGTTCTCACCGACAGAAATTTCATTACAGATTGTGTTGTACTTCATATACTCGGAAACACCTGGGTTAAATAAGCATTAATGAAAAACTATAGTGGGTTTTGTGAAAGCGGAAAAATAAATCGAAGATGGTCGGTATCCATTTTGGAAAGCGGAAAAATAAACTGGTTATCGGACTCGAGATGGTCAGTAATATTTTTGATACTGTCGACATAAGGAAGTTACATTTTATAGTTAAAAATTACTGTTTTTTCTCTTGTGTGTGGAGCGTCTGTAGTATACTTTATTCGTTTTATTGATGACTTCCTTGATAATATATGCGGTAAAGAGTAATTAATTCACACGTTGACAACTGGTCTCAAATTCTTTACCTAGATGGACATAGACTAATAACTCCTAAGCACTTTGAGAAAAGATTAAAAGCAATCAGATTCCTCCCCGAATGTTGGCAAAAGCGGGCAATACAACACGGACCAGAGAGTTCGACTGTTGTCGTACTTTTGAGAATTACAAGACTGAAGGAAGAGCGGCTGTGTTTGCATATACATGTGGTACTTTCCGAGATGGAAATTCTGTAAAAGCTCCAAGATAATAAAAATTATTCTAACAAAACAACCACAATAATTGAGAGAAATACCCTTCTTACATTTAGTTTTCCTTAGTCCATTACCCTTCCTTCTTTTAAGAAGTGTGGTTATTGTTTCATACTTTGTTGCACCCAACTCTTTTCCCCATTTCCTCTGGTTCCGTCCATACCATAAAATTCTCTGCCATTTCCTCCATTTCCTGAACAATGCAGAATGCTTCTTTCCACAGTACGTCCGTCATCATCCGCTTTCCTCGCCTTGCTTTCTGGACCATAAAAAAATGGGAAGCGAAGTGTTGATTTTAGACATGACAAAATAAGCTTTATTTACTTATATGAGAACAATATCCGCGTGTATAACGTATCAATGGGTATAACGAAGTGATTCATGATTTTGGGATTGCATAACAAAACGAGCCGACTCAACGAAAAGTTAAACTGTACTGTAGATCCTAAAGAGTTACAAAAATTGACAGTTCGAGGCCGCATTTGGTTCACTACTGACCAAGATTCACGATCTACGAACGAGAATAAAATCTGATGGGTTCTAAAGCTCACCCTGATTCCGCGGTTTAATAAATTACCCAAATTACCGAGAAAAAGTAATAAATGTAATTTTTGTCTCTTTTTCATTTCAGTGATAATTCGGAGCAGTTTCTGCAAAATCCTGACAGAATAAAACTTGACAATTAAAATGTCGTGCTTTTTATTCATTTCTTCTTTTCTGTGGTAATAACTTTAATATTTTTTCCACTGCGCAGTTTGCAAATGTTTCTATGAAAAATGACAAATAAATGAAAATTTAAAGGCTTTTTGGGTGCCGTTTTTACGAATGGTGTATTTACCAAAGCAAAACTATAACTTTTAGTTCGTTAAACTCCGAAGCATTTTAACAATAAATTTTTTAACATATTACTCATAGCATTTTTTAATATTAATGGTCTTCTATCTCATGCAGTAAAAAAGAATAACCCTCATTCGATGCATAACATAGTGAAATCTAAATAAATTTTATGCAATCCTTACAAAGTCATTTTCTTCATAATACACCTACATTGATATAATACTCTGTGAGCAGAAGAAACATTTCATCATCTACACACCCAATATTATCATTTCTGTAGAGAACAGTGGTAATCAATCTAGCGCCCTCCATGTAATTACAAAATCATCTTACAAACTCATAGTATTATTCACGCACTCACTCCCTTCATGTCCCATGTCATTACAGATGTGAAGATTACAGTTAAGCTAAAAACTCATGCACCCACAGTGGTCTACCACTTAAACCAAAAACGACACCATTATAGGTAATACGGCAGAATAGTTGCACAGACGTCATTCTGCTATGTATACTGTCACGTTGGAGTGAGTGAGTGCGTGAATGAGTGAGTGAGTGAGTGGTTGTGTTTGTGTGTGTGTGTGGCGGGGGGGAGGGGCTGTCCAGCGGTTTGCCTCATGGCCAGGTGTCAAGGAAAGGACGCCAGTACAGGTTAGGTTGAAGGAAAGTTAGGTTAGGATGACTGACTACCGAAAGCTGTCCTCTGCACTTTTATCTAATTTTATTTCATCCGTACTTCACTGAAAGTGATTTCTAGAAGTTAATATGCACATACCCTTTCATCATTGTTGCATTCCCTTTACTTGAGAATTAAGAGTGATGACAAATGACTAAATTACTTGTAAAATTACAAGTTATTGTTGATCGCTTTCTTAACTGAAATGAATTTTGTTTATCTTAAAATATACCGTTTTCAGTTTGCTTAGGCAATGGGCGTTTTTGTGCGAAGAATTCTGCCCGTACCAATACGCCCACCCATACAGACAGCATAAAAAAAATCTGATGCGAAACAGGGGTCCACCGAGACTTCGGTCGACTGGGCCTCCATTTTCGAAATAGACGAGATATTGGAGTGCAGGTCTTTCCCGCTGCATTCGCTCGCAACACCAACAGCCAATATCATTACTTCTGAATTTCCCAACGCGATGTTATGAGCAGAAACCTATCTGCCTTTCTCCTTCGTTCAGACTCTATTGATTCTTGGACCCAAGCAAATCAGCCTTTTGGGTATTCACATTTATGCATGGCATGCGAGAATGTGCACATGTCTGCATGTATCAAAGTGTGAAGTGACACGTGCTTGTTCGAATATGCATATATAATTACAATGAATTCATAAACGTGTAAGAGGATTAATGAGGACGTGAAATTATGATCGCCCTATACACTTATGTGCACAGTTAGGTAAAAATATTCAGCTGTATGCAAATATGTAATTGCAAGCCTAGTATGTTTTATTTGTGGTCATGTATGAATTTACAAATACAAGAATACAATTCGATTCTATGTATGCATGTACAGTATGTGCATGATTGCTGTATAAGATAGGTAACAGAGAATGAATTTTCGAAAGGCTGCTGTTATCAGAGGTACAGTGGTTGCTGGTGATAATAAAGAAAAATGTCAGAACTAGTGAAAGCCTTTGCAACATTTGTAACAGGAGACAGGTGAAGTTGAATTCTATGTATATTTAAATTAAGATGCTAAATCGAAATCCTGAAAACGGAGAAGTGACTGTCAGTGTGGCAGTGGAAGAAGGTTTGCATAATTGAAGTACACGTAATAAATAACGCTAGAATATGAAGAGAGGTGAATCAAGCAGAGCAGGTGGGGAATGAAAGGCAGCAGCAGAATGTAGACCAAAGGTTTGTAACGAAAATGAGCAATTATAGAGGCAAAAGTTGGGATGTATTTCCTTTCAAGTCAGATTATTTAAAATTAAGAGTTTTCTAGCATCAATTATCTTTCCTTGTAGGTTTTCCCTCCGCAGCTGTCCAAGTCGACAAGAACGTTGACATTCTAAAGAGGCTTACAAAGTTATTTAAATCATAATGACTTCATATGTCATTTTGTCAGAGCAGCACTACGTAATGTCTTCCTTGAGTATTTACTGCCGCCCTGACAGAGAGATTATTGCAGATGTGCCTCTGGTGGATACCTAAGTGATATTTTCTTTGAAGTTCAACATATTTATATTTTAGAATATCACTGAACTACAGGATTGTGATCCTGCAGATAACGATATGCTGAAAATAACTGGATAATCAAACCGAAACGCATATATTAAAATATTAATATCATAAAAGCTAACATTACTTTCAGAATACAAAAATGCTCGAAAGGTATATACGATCATCATCGTCGTTATCATCGCCAACACCTCCAGTTATAGTAGTGATAATTTTTGTGCCTGAGTTAACACCTAGAAACCAATGAAACTAATCAACATTTTAAACCATTATTGATTATGATGAGACCATTTTAAAATAAATGCATCAGCATTTAATTTGAAAACTAAAGACAACAAAAGCATCCCGTTTCGCCTAATTCACAGCGATAAAAGAAATGTAAAAGTTTGAAGATGACAAAATGGCAATTTTATGCTAAAGAACAGCGTGATATGAGAGGGCGGCTCAATATAAAACAAAAAGGAGCCCAGTTCTTACCTCCGTTGTCACACGCATACCACCAATAAATAAACTAAACCCAAATTCGAGTAACATTTACCAGAGACGGGAACACTTGCATTGATATATCACTTACAGAACAACGCTTAAGCACGCGCAGCGCTTTCCAAACAAATTGAGAAAAGCGCCAAACACCAAAGAACAAAAGGTGTTGCAAGAGGAGGCCCTTCCGCAAACAAAGGCGCAGTTCAAAGAGCAAACGTCACTGGGACTATGCAAACGCACCCCTTCTATATTTACATCTTCCCTAAAGGAACATCGGAGCATTTGCCTTCCTCCACGGTCAACACTGCAATTCTCTTTATAGCGTATCGAAGGAGAGAATGCTCTTTACTACGGGGCTGTGTTTTCTTACAGTCTAACCTGGCTGTGAAAATATAAGGGGGGAAAAATTCAATTGTCTTTCTTCTCTTTTCTGGGCAGATTCTGCTGATGCAGAAATTAGTCAGTTCATTCGTTGCTGGCTTAACGTCATCGCCAGGACCTACACATCAAAGGTTTTTTCTTGGTTTCAAGCAACATGGTGTAATCATACGAGCATTTAAAATGTCCAGTTATTATGAACAAAGATGCACACAGTCTCTCTCTCTCTCTCTCTCTCTCTCTCTCTCTCTATATATATATATATATATATATATATATATATATATATATATATATATATATATATATATATATATATATATATATGTATATAAGTATACACACATACATACATAAACATATGTATATATATATATATATATATATATATATATATATATATATATATATATATATATATATATATATATATATATATATATATAAACGTCCCTCTATTTAAGGAGAGTGGTTCCGGGTAATGTTACCCTTCCATCTCCCAGGTAGTGTTTTGGGATGAGGATACGATGTCCAGGTACATTTCCGCGTTAGCTATCAGGTACCTAGTTCACTGCATAATTCAACAGATGTACAATATGTCTGAAGGGAACATGGTCATTTCGCCCGATCCACGCCTGGTATTCCAC
>NC_089794.1:48712041-48714541 GCF_040412425.1 Macrobrachium rosenbergii | reverse complement strand
TTTAATTCTTAGGATTCCCCCATAAGTTTCTTGACGCAAGTCACAAGGTTATTAGAACTCTTCAATGTTGCTCCAACTAGGAATTCGACACTTCCCCCTTCGTTTTCCCTAAACTGACTGGCTATACATTAGCTAACAACGACAACTGTGTGAGGCACGCTACATCAGGTAACAATGTACTAATGATTTCACCGTGCCTTGAATTTCTCTAACGGTGCAGAATATGCCCTTTTTAGTTTTCTGTAAAAGAAAGCATTGAGTGGCTATTTGTCTGTCCGGCCACACTTTTTCTATCTGCCCTCAGATCTTCAAAACTACTGAAGCTAGAGGGCTGCAAATTTGTATGTTGATCATCCACCCTCCAATCATCAAACATAGCAAATTGCAGCCCTCTAGCCTCAGTAGTTTTTATTTTATTTAAGGTTGAAGTTAGCCATGATCTCGCGCCTGGCACCGCCATGGGTGCCAACAACACAGGCCACCACCGGGACGTGGCTGAAAGTTTCATAGGCAGCTGGGCCGTGGCTGAGAGTTTCATACAGTATTATACGCTGTACAGAAAACTCGACTGAGCCGAAGAAACTTGTTTTACTTGTTCCTTGTTGTGACTGTTGTTTGGACTGCAATTCTTAGCGTGAAAACAATGTCGTAACTCGAAATTCATAAGTGTGAGACTGCGTTCTTTATGTCCGATAATATTCTTTATTTCAAGAGTCAGCATTCTTGAGATCCAAAGAGAGCAAGCTTTGGTCACAGCCAAACGTTCGTGAGGGATGGATTGGACTGGACTATAACTGACCCCTCGAATGTCCGGCATCTGACGCAATATCCCCCTTATAATCGCCCATCAAAACTTTCTCAGGAGCCTCAATGTTTTCTGCATTGATCGATGACGAAAGCCTGACAAGCTCGAGGTCGTCCCAGAGGAATTTCGTCCCGCGTTCCCCTCGTCATTTTCAAACATGCAGGAGCAACGACTTCCGTTGGCGTAATAATACCAGCTGTCAGGCATTCTGGGATTTGAAGCGTTTGCTACATAAGAGTGCGGAGTCCACTTATAAAAGATACAGAGCTCTAGAATAGCAGCTTCAGAGGTATATGGAAAACTTTTTTATAATATTTCTTATAAATATATAATATATACAGTATACATGTGTCATATATATATATATATATATATATATATATATATATATATATATATATATATATATATATATATATATATATGACAAAACAATATAAACTAATAACACATAGTCTTATTTAAATTCTTATTACACATGAGACAGACGGACAGACAGAGGTATACAAAAGCATCCACTGGCAGAACCTTGTCCTGAGTGGGAATGAAGAATGAAAAATTTGCAGACGTGAGACAACATGGACCGGGGTGAATTATATCCTAGATAGTCCTTTTATTTTTCATTCGAGTGAAGAGCCCATGACGAGAGAGAAGAGACGAGAACCCGGACTGACTCTTTTCATATTAAATACTTGATCCTCAGGTCTGCATATCTTCCTGAAAAAGAAAACGGCTGAAACATTTTAAGACATGAACAAGAATGACAGAAGCATGGATGCCGGGGACAGTAAACAACGCGCGGGGAAGGAAGGAAGGAGGGGAAAGAGAAAAATGACCTCAAATTTATAGCAGCCGTTTGTTTGTTTTTCCAGAGGAGGTGAATACAAAGTGGGTCTTTTACATGCCTCAAATAATACGTAGGGGCATATTTATTTGGCCATTCATTTTGCTTTTTATGTCATTGTTTTTGAAAATTTATATCGATGGTTCCGCATTCGTTTTGGATTCCAGTAGATGTAACTCAGGTTAACCATTTACACACACACATGTGTAGATGTTTCATGTCATCATATTGTACATTACGAATCTTACCCCTCACTACGGAAAAACCTCCGCAGAATATTCGACCATACTACTGTACTGTAGGAGTGAAGTAAATGAAATATGGCCTCATTCAACCTTAGAGTTTGTCGAATCACAGCTGGTTTAATATGCTGTTTGATCTTAATTATCTAAAATTGCGTCTCTATAACTACTGTAGATCTAATGATATCAGAGTATTTACACTGTAGCCTGTGCCTGATCATATTGCAGATGCCCATGGAATCAAATAAGATTCAAATATTAACTGTTAACAAGAACTTACTGAAAAGTGAAGAAGTTCTAATAATTTAAAAAAGCAAGTTAGTTCACTTGGTCTGTACCAAGATTGATCACAAAATCTTCTTTATATAGACAAAAAGAGTTTTTTTCTCTCGTTTCTGCTATAATGTACATACAGTAATCGTGGAATGTAACTAAAATAAATACGTTAAGATGTTAGCAGTGGTCTTAATTTGCAAACAGTCTAGACTGCACATAGATTTTTCGAAATTAATCACACACACTGTGCAGCTGAATAAGACGATAACTCTCAGAGTACCTGCTGAAAATATTCTAGAGAGATACAATTTTCAAAATAATGTAAATAAACAA
>NC_089794.1:48694541-48702041 GCF_040412425.1 Macrobrachium rosenbergii | reverse complement strand
GTAGATTAACTTTAGAGACAAAAAATTCGCTAAGATTGCCAAATGTAACGATAATTTCTGCAGTATAATTCCCTGTAAAAAGTAATAAAACATCTGCAATTACAGTCCCCGAATGAAAATACTTTTCATTTTTTCTCTTTTTTGTAAGTGCAAAAACTTATAAAACGGACAGTATAGTGTTTTTTTCTATCCAATTCCCGAAGAAAACATGAAAAAGTAAGTAGAAAAAAGTACGTTCTATCACCCAGAAAACAAAACAAAAAAATCATGAGTCAAAGATCTTAAAGTAATGAACTTTGTAACCAACCCCCACCCCGAGCCCAGTCCAAAAAAAGACTTTCTTACTGACATAATTGTAAAGGACTGCTGTCATTTAGTGACAAGAATAATTGAAATATGCTCTAAATGGGATATTAATGTAATACCATTTGTACATTATGGATCTCACTGATAGAGCCATTTGCAGAATAATGTTCGCTATCATAGTACATCCATTCTACTAACTACGAGGGAGTGACACATAAAAAGACAACAAAGAACTGGAATGCCATTCCAAGTTATTCCAAAATCGTAGCCACGAGACTATATGAAGATATGAAGCAGAAAATCAAAGACAGCTCCAAAAGTAAAATCATTTTTCCTCTAAATCTGTGGACACTTTCTGCTCCTTGAGTCTACAGCTCTGGTACCCACATTACCACATTCCCAACTCAACACTGCTCTTCATCACATGCAAAGAAGTCTCTACAATCAATGTTCAACCCCATCGACTCGACCAATACCTTTCAAAGAGAAAGGAGACACGTTGCTGAAACTTTTTCATCCTGGACCACGACTTGATATTAATCAACATAACTCACGCCCACCTGCTACATAATTTAATCTATTGTCAAAGTCAGGAGTTCATAACATTCAATAATCAGTTCATATTTCAATCAAGTCCACAAAAAGAATGACCTCGGCGAGGCAATCCTCTTCCCATTTAGCCGAATCAAACTATTCAATGTGTCATTCTCGTTTGCCATTCAAAAACAAAAGTGGCTCTACTTACCAATGACGGTGAGGTTGACTACAGTGTTGTGTGTGGGAGACGAGATGAAATCTACCCTACAGGTGTACACTCCTTGGTCAGTAGCCAGGACGGGACTGAGGATCAGCCTTGCAGGGCGCGAGGACGTGTCAAAGGACCCTCTGCCAGCCAGAACGTCGTCAGGCTGGTGAAGGCCGTTGACACCACGGGCATCATAACTGCAAAGACAAAATATACTTACAATCCCATAAAAGTATGCATACATAATATGTGTATATATATAATGTATGTATTTATTTATATATATACAGATATATATATATATATATATATATATATATATATATGTATGTGTGTGTGTGTGTGTGTGTATATATGTATAATATATGTATGTATATATATGTGTATATATATATATATATATATATATATATATATATATATATATATATATATATATATATATATATATATATATATATATATATATATATATATATATATATATATTCCAGATGAGTACCAAATACCTAGTTATTACACAACTAATGAGAGATTTTTGAAAATTTACCCTACTTTTGCCAGATACCTGAACTCTCATAACAATAAGAATTACGTCTGAGTACTCTAAAGGTAACAGTGATCACTTAAAAAAGCTCATTAATCACATGAAAAATCAAACTAAGTTTATCAAGACTAGTGTGAGGTATCAACAATTAAACAAGAAATATACTAGAGTAAAATGGCATCACTCCATCAAACAACTTTAACTGTTTCCCTGGTCTTAATTCACTTCAGCAAAACTAAAGGAACAAAACATGTTTATCACTTTGTCTTATGCACATACAATTAATCCTATTCACAGGTGGTCAATGAACGATACACTGTTTTTTTTTAATTTTAAATACAAAAATTTATTTTTAGATTCAAAATTTATAATCAGAATTCACAGTCTGAAAAATTTACTATTACTTGAAAACAACACAAAAATCTAATTAATTCTTGAGTTAAATTATTAAGCAAAACTAAATCACAAAGCTTTAATTTATCAAGAAATTAAATTAATCAAGCAAAATTTAAACTATCAAGAATTACTCAAGATTTGAAAAGAAAATCTTAATAAATGAAAATTAAATCAAGTATGCAATGTTAAATTATCAACAGATATTTAAAATGCTAAGTAAATAAATGTTAAATCACCATCACAAGAAATATGAAAACCAAGAGATTGCAAATGCAAGAGCACACAAAATACACAAAAGATTTATCAATAATAATTTCACTAAGGCAAAAATTCCCTAATATACCTTATTATACCATGGTGATAATAAGTAAAATTCACTTTACCTTACACAAGCTTGTGAAAACCTTTGTAAAACCAAAGGTCATGCAGCTGCTTTCAATTCACAAGACACAATTTTTTGTCTAGTGCCGTTACAAATTTTTACACTTCTACACTCAGATCTCAAAAGCTATATTTAATACCAGTGACCACAAATATTCTACATTAATAATTACTCTCTTTTCAAGAGAGAGAGAGAGAGAGAGAGAGAGAGAGAGTTAGTTATCCTGGGTTTTAATCTGACGATTCAGAACAGGATAAATATCGGCAATTATATTGTTCTCTCCAAAAATGTTCTCTATCTCTACACAGAGGAGCTACTATGGCTGAGAAATTCACACAAAATCGGCGATAAAACCCAGCCATGTCCAAAAATCTTTGTAGTTGTTTCCTCGTGGTAAGGGAGGTAGCCTTGCGGATACCCTCTGCATTAGCAAGAAGGCCTTTTCCAACTTCAAATCCTAGATACTGAACAATTGCCTTTCCAAACTCACTTTTTTGTAAGTTGATCGTTAGTCCTGCTTCCCGTAATTTCTTGAGAAGTAAGGTTTCAAAAGATTCACATGTATTTTCCTTTGTCATTTCCTTCTTCCTGGTGTTTCAATCACATAAGTTTGATCACTTAACTTCTCTATTATCCTATAAGGACCTTGAAACTTATTGGTAAGGGGAAATCTTTTCACTGGTAAGAACACTAGAACTTGCTGTCCTACACTAAAATTTCTTAGCTTAACATCTTAGCATCATGTTTCCTTTTCATTTTCTCGTGACTTATTTTCAGATTTTCTAAAGAGAATTTTCTAATTTCTCTCAACATTTTCCTCAAATTCTTCAGATGTTCTTGGATTTCCTCTTGATTTTCTTCCCAATTCCCTGCAAGAATCTTCAATGGACCTCACACATCTGGACCAAAAATCATTTCATTCGGTGAACATCCCACTTTCTTGATAAGCATTTCTTACTTCAAACAACATCAGGGTAAACCAGCACCCCATATTCTTCCTGATTCATTACAGTACTTTGTTAACATACTTTTCAATGTCTGGTGGAACCTTTCTGAGGCTCCTTGAGTCTCTGGATGATAAGCAGTTGATAAATATTGTTTCACTCCTAACAAGTTCATCACATCCTGGAATAATTTTGAAGTAAAGTTCGTTCCTCAATCACTTTGCACAATTTCTGGTATTGCAAACTTGGAGAAAAACTCCACCAACTTCTCAGCAATTACCTTTGCACTTATACTTCTTGCAAGAATCCCCTGGACACATCATCATTAACAGATATTCATTTCCTTTCTTTGTTTTTGGAAGTGGCCCAACCACATCTATAATCACCTTTTTAAAGGGTTCTCCTCTAACTTCTATGGGTTGTAGGGGGGCTTTCTGAATGGTTTCATTCGGTTTTCCAGCTATCTGGCATGTGTGACACTCTTTGCAAAACCTGCTAACATCCTTGTGAAGTCCAGGCCAGAAAAAATACTTCATAATCTTCTCAACAGTCTTCCTGATTCCCATATATCCAGACTCATGAGCTACTGTTACCACTTGCTTCCTCAATGGATATGGAATCAAAATTTGATGGTATTCACCCCACTCAGCATTTCCTGGTATATCTGCATGTCGATGCTTCCTCATTAGCAATCCTTCCTTTACATAATAACAGGTATAAGTTTGTTGCATCTCTTCTTGATCAACAACTTTGAAGGACAAATCAGCCAACGTTGTATCCTCCTTCTGCAGCTCCATTAGCTTCTCCCTAGTCACTTGACCAACTTCAAGGGCTGAACTCTCCATATCTGCTAACACTGCTACTGTAGTTTCACTTCTATCATCAGGAACACTTTGACTATACTCTGAGTCTCTTCAAGAACAACAGGATCCTCTTCTTCTTGGGAAATCTCTTCATTGCTGACACATGGGAAACTTCACTTTCCTGGAATAACTCTTCTAAACTCAAAGATCCTTCATTTGATCCTTCTGGTACAGGTAAATCCTCAGTTTCTTCACTTTCAGACGTAGTTCTCTTCATACTCTTGGTAGTTACACAACTTGGAAACAGGTGGGGGTTTTTCTTCTCTAAATCTACCGTAGGACTAATCCTGAATGGTTTGTCTGTCACTATAGGACAAGGAACAAATGGTACACCACCAACTTCAACTTCATTACCCAGTAAAACATGCACATCTTCAACAGTTATTGGGTCCTTTACAGCAAAATCAACATTCCTTGTCACCAATTCACAAGACAGGTGCATGCGGCATATACGAGTTGCCTCTTCTCCTCCTATACCCTTCAAAATAACTGAATCTCCAGTGAGATTCTTCTCCAACTGTGGGTGAGCACCACGAACTACCACACTATGGTTACTCCCCGTATCACGTAATACCTTGGCTGGTACCTGCACACTCCCTCCTTGAGTTGCCAGAGTACCTTCATAGATATGTGGCTGAAAAACCTCCAAGATGCTCAGCCACTCACTGCTTGAGGTTACATTTCCACTGGTTGCTAAACACTCAGCTTGTTTAGTCTCAGTCTTACCAACTGTCTCAGTCTTCCCCACACTGCTCTTTGTAGTTTGCTACACCTGGTTACCTTTAACCACTTGACCAAATGGCTTGGTCTGCTGTTGTGTCTGATAACAATCTCGACTGTAGTGTCCTTCTCTTCCACACTTGAAGCAGACAACATTAGTCTTCTGTATACGTCTTGAGAAACTGGATGATGAGGATTTAACATTCACTTGCTGAGGGGTATTACCTGGCTTTCTATTGGTATAGCCACTAGAAGGATTCCCAGTTGTAATGTTCCTGAAATTTAGGTGAGACCTAAAACCTGTGCGTTTTTGGTTCTGATACTTGACATTATAATTCCTTTTGCTACAAATGATATGGTGGTCTTTACTCAACGTAGCAGCTTTGTCAAGTTTCTTAACCTCTCTCTTTCTTAAATAGGCTCTTATGTGTTCAGGAATTCCTGTAAGATATTGCTCTAGGACTACTAACTCCTCAAGTTCGTCCATAGATTTAACTTTAGCAGCCTTCAATCATCGTTTGAAACATCTTCTTACTTTGTAGGCATAATCAAAGAAAGTCATCTGGTCATCCTTTCTCAAAGATCTGAATCTTTCATCGTAATATTCAGGGGTCATCTGGTAAACTTGTATCACATTATGTTTTAGTGCCTTGTACTCTTTACACTGATCAGCTGATAGGCTAAATAGGCACTTCTTCCTTTATCAATGAGAACACTCTGTAACAAGACTGACCATTTATCTTCTAGCCATCCCATACCTGAAGCCACTTTTTCAAAGTGATAAAAAAACTCATCTGTAGTGTCTTCTGTAAAAACTTTGGAATTAACTTCTGCACTCTTACTACATCAAATACAGGGTCTGTACTACCTTGGGTAGGGTTAGACGGTGTTACAGGTAATGTGAATTGAGCTTTTATTAACTCCATCTCCCTTTCATAATCTTCTTGCTTCCTTGCTCTTTCTCTTTCTTCTCTTGCTTCTTTTGCTCTTTCTCTTTCTTCTTCTGCTGCTCTTTCTCTTTCTCCCTGTCTTCTCATTCCCTTTCAGCCTGCATCTTCAGCTTAATCAAACTTTCTTCTGCTTTTATGTGTCTAAGCTCTACCTCTGTATCACTTTTCTCTTTCTTTTGCTCTTGCTTATCTATAAATTCCACCTCAGCTGCATTCAACAACTCTTGTGCTTCTCCTAACTTTTCATCTATTTTAACAGAGTCCATCAATGCTTGGATTGCAATGCATCTGATTTGCACCTTAATCATACCACTGGACACATTACGCCCACATGCCACTGCTAAAGCAGTCCACTGTGCCTTAGTCAGGTTGGATACAGACAACTCTTGGATGGAGCTAGCTAAAAACTTCTGAACATCAAACAGAGCCATTTTCTCTTTATTACTCAACTAAATAATTCACAATTTAATGCAAAAAATAACTATGTGGTCACTCTCCTATCAAAATATATCCTTAACACCACCAGTATAAACCATAAACCAGAGTGATATTTTGTTTTGTTCCCAGGTCTGGGCACCAAATTCTATTGTCACAATGTGTACCAGTCTACTGTATTGTCACAATGGGTACCAAGTACCTGGTTATTACACAACTAATCACAGATTTCGAAAATTTACCCTACTTTTGCCAGATACCTGAACTCTCATAACAATAAGAATTACGACTGAGTACTCTAAAGGTAACAGTGATCACTTAAAAAAGCTCATTAATCACATGAAAAATCAAACTAAGTTTATCAAGACTAGTGTGAGGTATCAACAATTAAACAAGAAATAAACTAGAGTAAAATGGCATCACTCCATCAAAAAACTTTAACTGTTTCCCTGGTCTTAATTCACTTCAGCAAAACTAAAGGAACAAAACAGGTTTATCACTGTGCCTTATGCACATACAATTAATCCTATTCACTGGTGGTCAACAAATGAAACACTTTTTTTTTTATTTTAAATACAAAATTTATTTTTAGATTCAAAATTTATAATCAGAATTCACAGTCTGAAAAATTTACTATTACTTGAAAAAAACACAAAAATTTAATTAATTCTTGAGTTAAATTATTAAACAAAACTAAATCACAAACCTTTAATTTACCAAGAAATTAAATTAATCAAGCAAAATTTAAACTATCAAGAATTACTCAAGATTTGAAAAGAAAATCTTAATAAATGAAAATTAAATCAAGCATGCAGTGTTAAATTATCAACAGATATTTAAAATGCTAAGTAAATAAATGTTAAATCACCATCACAAGAAATGCAAAAAATCAGGAGATTGCAAACACAAGAACACATAAAAATACACAAAAGATTTATCCATAATAATTTCACTAAGGCAAAAATCCCTAATATACCTTATTATACCATGGTAATAATAAGTAAAATTCACTTTACCTTACACAAACTTGTGAAAACCTTTGTAAAACCAAAGTTCATGCAGCTGCTTTCAATTCACAAACCACACTTTTTTGTCTGGCGCCGTTATAAATTTTTACACTTTTCCTTCACTCAGATCTCAAAAGCTATATTTACTACCAGTGACCACAAATATTCTACATTAATAATTACTCTCTTTTCAAGAAAGAGAGAG
>NC_089794.1:48682041-48689541 GCF_040412425.1 Macrobrachium rosenbergii | reverse complement strand
CTATGAGATCACGTAAAAGACGGTTGGTCACAGGTGCAGCGCTGGAGCGTGGAAAAGCAAGGGTTGTCTTCGTCTGGGAGGGGAAGTGCAATGGCCCGGGGCTTCTCGAGACAAACCATTTGAGGGCTCGACCTAAAATTGTCAAGGGAAGGGCAACCCGCAAAAAGCAGAACGAATACCGCAAACATTTCTATAAAATCAATTTGCTTTTTCATTTCTTCATCGTGATCCCCCCCACTTCACGGTTTTATTACTACAGCCCACCATGACCATTTACTTGCACATCAATTAATTAGCATTCATTTATATCATATCGATTACACTACCATCATTAAAACACCAAACACTGTAGTATTTTTACTCAAGTTTTCTTAATCGGAATTTGACCTAGAATAAGCTTGATGTATAAATAAAAGACATAAAGAAGAATCTCTGTCACCGTAGTCACAGCAGCGACCGCTAAATATGAGCTAAGGAACAAAGGAATTTCTGGTCACAGTTCAGCAGAAAACGCAAGATGGATTGCTTTACGAGTTCTTGTAAATATACCTCATGTTGTGTTCCTTTACCAGAGGTTCACATGTCTATCCAATAATTCATTAATTTATTTAGTTATTCATTTATTATCATTAAAGATAAATATATTTTATCAGAACCTAGTTAGACAGTCTAAAAGTTTTTAATTTTTTTCTACTCCTTTCAAGGCATGCAGAGGAAAATATCAATACAATTGTGAAGATATACATAAACTTTCCCTTTTCAATATTCCATCCTTCTTAATATTCTTTGCTTGTATGTAAGGGTTGCTGGCTTATTGTATCTTTGATGAGCGACAAGCAATCTGGTCTGGATTTAATTCTAGCATGCTTCAATTGTCCTCTCCGAAGGAATTTAGAAAATCTTTTGGTGTCACTCGTGATATTACTAAGGTAATCAACAAAAGCTAGAAAGCCTCAGTTTGCCAAACTTGCTACTCCAGGCTTCACTCCTTCCCACTGTAAGGTCATTTATATTTATTTTTTTATATAACTGCTTTACATCTGTTGATTCTGATGTGCATCATCAACTCAACGCAGCTGCTCCCAAGGGTTCTATTCTCTCGTCTCTTTTCCTCAACTTCATCAGGTTCCCTCAATCCACTTCCTCTCCTATAAATATCATTCCTTCATCTTCCTTCTGCCCCTAGCGCTCTTCTGCCGATTGAATTCAACCTTGTTTCCCTTTCCCCATCTCGTAATTCTAATTTGACCGATTATCTGACTCTGGATCACGCAACTTTGGTAAACTCATTACCTCCGAGATATTTTTACCAACATTTCTGTCTCCTCTTCCACTGAATTCTTCAATTATTTTTTAAAAAATGAACTCATTAAGCGCTTGAATCTAAAAATCAATCCAATGGATAAATTATTATATTAACACTATCTGTTGCACGAGAGAAGTTGGAAAAATGAACCACATATCTCAACTGCGAAAGCACAAGGGAGGAATTCCTGAATTAATATCCACTCTAAGGAAAATAGAAAATTCCAACAAAACTTTTATCTGCCTTTCCACCTACCTATAAACGGGAAGTCGCTGACCCTGGATGTACCAGAGAGCCAAAATGGCTCTGTCTTCTAGTTGTTCTGTCAAAAGATGACATGGCAGTTCGGCACGACTTCCAGCCACTCCCACCACATACTCAGTGCCTGGAATAAACAAAAACAAAAAAATGGGGTGAATAAACGTACATGGTTACTGAAAGAGATTAACACGAAGCACAATGGTCGAAAAATGATGTTCCAAAAATATTACCTCACTTTAGCCTTTTACTTAGTGCTGGAACCCTTGAATTGATACCAAGTGATTTTGATTTAAAAACCCATACAGACAGAGGACTGATGGCCTTCACAGAGGCATCAACAAAAATGAGATGCGACACACTGGAGAATTGAGTCGTTCCTCGCTAATTCCATCCCGTGTTTTCCACTAAATTTAACCCAAATTCTTCTACAGGGCCGGAGAGATTTGAATATTTTTATTCTTACTTAATTTAGCCAAAACATTTTTTTGTGACGCACAGGAGAACTGAGTTATATCTTTTCTTATTTACACAGAATGCGAGTTGTTTTTCCCCACATTAAAACAAAATTCTTTTGTGAGACGTGGGAGATATTTGAGTTTCTTTTCCCTCCATATAAACAAAATTCTTTCGTGACACGCAAGAGGGATTTGAGCTGTCCTTTTCTTTCTCCATTTCACCAAAAATTCCTCTGTGACGCGCCAAAGATATCTGAACTGCTTTCCTTTACTTTAACCTGGATTCCTTTGTGACATGCAATATGGATTTGATTTGCTTTTTCCAACATTTCACCAAAAATTCGTTTTCGATACGCCATTTAGTCTAAATTTCAAAATTCCTCTTTGAAGCAAAGGAAAGATTTCAAAAGTTTTCCTTTAATTTACCCAAACTGCCTTTGTGAGGTAAGCACCTAATCATAAGGAAAACTCCTTTGCGAAAAGAATTAGAAATCTGAGTTCATCTCATCATGTGAGTTTCTCATGACGACGTATTATACTCTCATTTAGTCTTTTCTTCCTCAAACACTACAAACAACAGCATCTCTTCACTCGCGTGCTTTTGTATTGAGATTTCCAACTAAATGAAAAGATGCCAGTGTTAAAATGACCTATAATGAGCAAATTTTCTATTATTTGAAGTTAAAAGAAAATCATCAGAAAGTTGTCTGTAGCTTTTACTTTCCAGAAAAGATCGAAACAAGAACTTCACCCAGTGAAGAAGTTGTAGCTAAATACAGTGGAAGAAAAATATTCAATAACTTCACTTAAACAAATGTTAAGAAACCCAATAAATTTTCTTTTTCCATTGCATTGAAATGGTATAACGATTCTTAAAAGGCTATAATCTCCCCTTCAGCTCTTGCACCCATCAAAAACAATCTTTTCCTTTTCATAATTTGTAAAAAAAAAAAAAAATATTTTGTACAACTTCTTCCAGCATTCCGAAACACTGTAAAACAAATTCCAGAATCAAAACACTTCCTAACAGACATACAGGTATTTTCAGTACATCTGCAAACTGTTAGGGCAATACGCAATAAACTTTGACTTTCTTCTTTCGTATCAACAGAAATCATTAAATGCATCAGGGAGGACTTTTTTCTATACCTTTAGTTCCTTGAAATGAAAGGAGAACGATAAAGCTTTACATTCAAGCAGTTAACTCTGTCATAAAATGCTCGTGTATCACAACTGTATTCATGAAAAATCTTTTTAATTTTTCTTTTCTTTGTTCCGTCATGGTATATTGTTACCGGCATATTTTTAACAATCGAGACGAGGGGATTAAATTACAGCTCCATCTTTGTTCTTCCAACTATTTTGCATGAGGAACAATACTCATATTTTCATAATTCAGATAATGACCACCTCGCTTTCACTGATTACCTTCACTGACTTGGTATATTCGAATTCCATTGTTTAGTTTTGCTTTAAAAATAATAGCAGGATTAAATCCATGAACATATAATGGAATGTAGAGTATATGTTGGTGGAATACTGAGATTAAAGAGTAATTTTGCCTAGAATTTTTCTACTTATATGACGGAATATTAATAACATTTATGATATCAAGTTTAAAAAGAATACGCAATATTCCAGATTTAACCATATGCTACTGACTATTCTATTTTCATGTTTTTAATGAATTTACCCTTTCCCCAATCCCAAAAAATAAAACCAGAAAACAAATAACACACACAGAATGAAAATTATGATTTAATTATAAATGAAATAACCTGTGTTTATCAAATTAATGATAATCTATAAGTATGCATCCACTTTTTATTTTATATATATGTTTTCTGGTTACAGAAACATGCATCTACACAGAGATATGTTTTTGTATATGAAAGATAATATTATTTATAATTCTGCGGATGAGATTCAGCCGTTACTCAAATCTTTGTCGTCAGTTGACTCTATGCAACATTATACATCTCCTTTTCTTTCGTAATTATTCATACATGACCAATACAAAAATAAAAGTTCATAAAACCTAAGGCTTATGAGGCTAGCTTGATAGCACTGGTAGTCATAATCAAAGCCAAAAGTTTTACCTACTTCTGTTGTTTAACTCTGAATCAACTAACGAACATACTGTTTCTTCTCACAAACAGCCCGAGAGAATCAACTGGCCTTGTAACCCAGATGAAGTTGCTCTCCTTCTTCCATTTCTTGAAAACCCTTCCTTAAACCTTCATTTCTGTAATGTCTCATGACTACTGAATTAGAATGAAGAGGAAAATGTCCCACCGCTTAAACACTGCAAGTTTCCTCATCAAACTTGGTAATGAGGATGACGTACTGGATGAGACTGCAGCGCTTCAATGGCCATTTAGCAACTTTACCAGTCTTGTTCTCTAAGGGTTACAAGATCGAAACAGTCACCCCAAGGATTCCTTCAAATTAGGATGAAATCTCGATGATTATCGTCCCTACATTACCTTGAGGTGCTGTATACGCCTCGAACAATCCGTTTTATTTATTTCTAGTAGTAACTATAGACCTGTGATTGCATTTAATAAAGTAATGAATACTTCTGCAGTTTACTTATTTTTGTAGTTGCCTAACGAAAAACCTGACACAACAAGTGATGTCCAATGAAATTGTAAAACCAAGGCTCAACGAACCCTTTCCATTAAGCCTCACTTCAAAGATGAACAAAAATCTCCACTGTTTTTGGTGCGCTAAAGTTAACGTAAACATCTACGCCTAAGCTGCTATTCGTTTTATTCGCATGAAGAGCCCTGAAATATCTTGGTAACTGGAAATTCAATTATGATTAGTGCCCTTAGAGGGCTATTCAGTAATAATAATAATAATAATAATAATAATAATAATAATAATAATAATAATAATAATAATAATAATAATAATCTACACTCTGCATATGATATCCGTATGTGTGTGTGTGTGTTAGTTCAGTGCTATAAGTACATTCCCTAATTACGAAAATAAGATCTTGTTTGATGAAGAAGCAAAGATGCTAATAAGCTAAATCAAACATTCCAGAATAGCTGAAGTAACCTGCATTCCAATAACTCCAAACTCTATTTTTTCCCTGAAAATCAACTTCAGGTTTCGTCAGACTTCAGCAAGACAGCAGTTTTCTAACCCTCAAATATATCAAATAATTAACTCATTGGACCCATGGATAGAGTCACTGGAACCCATAAGAGGTACTTTTAAGAAATCCAAATCAATCCATCATATTTTGTTCATCTGATTCAGTCGCTTTCGCATCTGATGAAACCGTTCAAGTTAAATTTACGCAGACCAGCATAAATAAAATAACCACTATTAAAAAAATATAAATCTTCACCGGGTGTGTGTGTGGCTAATAAATACGGAATGGAAAACTGGTAAAAATTAAATTACAATTAAGCATGTCTACACAGATTGACTGAAAGGTACTCAGCTCTAAACAATATTTATCTAATCATCTCTAAGTGTTTTGTATATAAAAGTTATCCAGGATCTTCATCTTCTCAACGCTATCACCTCCGTTAGGGTTAAGGACAGCCCTCGGGAAGTGCACTTAAATTTTTTATCAGTCTATTATCGTTGCTGTTGTCCCCATCCACACATTTAGAGATGAGTAACCTTCTTTGTCGGAAGGGTACTTATGATCTGTTGGAAATTCCTGGAGAGGGCTAATCTTTTCTTTGTGAGTATCCTATGTAAGGTATATGTGCTAAAGTATGTGTGCATACATTTATTTATATCTTCACACACACACACGCGCGCGCACAAAGAGCAACCACTCAAATCCTTCGGAATAAAGTCCCACATGGCTATCACAAGGCAGGATTTAAGAATATTCCCTCCTTCCCTGGTATTTCGTTGTCCAAGCTTTAGATCACTGGCAACTTACGTTGTGCTCTGGTTGCCTCCACTTAATTACAAAGGTTTTGGCAAAAAGGTTCAGTAAACCAATGCTCCTCTTAATTTCATTATCTCCCGTAAACTTGTTTTAAGCTCTTATCTACTTTATATCTCTTGTAAACGAAATCAACTCTTATTCGCTGATCACTTCCCTATTTACAGCATCGTTTCACAGAATTCTGTTCCCTAGCCTGTATCTCTTTCATCGAAGACTTTCTTCAGCCTCTCTCTTCGACATCCTAAGCTCTTTGCAAGCGATTTTCGGCGACGTTTTCTCCATCTACCAACTACGGTCTAATAGCTGATCATCACGGAAACATACAACACTGCTAAATTCAAGACCTCCGAGAGAGTTCCACTGTTTTTATGTTTATTCTCCTTTCTGGGTCTTTAATTCTATCAGACGAACTACACCATTCAAACTCTTTTCCGTTAAATAAAACTAGTAGTTTTATTTACAGATGCTCATCCAAACCTGCCACTTTAATCCTTTATTTGCTTCTTCATCAAGATTTAAACGCTTGAAAATCATCAGATCAATCCTCCACACAGGTGTAGCGCCTTCAGTGCACCCCACGTGATATACAGTAGGCATTAATAAAGGGTGTTTGTATCGTCCCTTCGGCCCCTAGCTAAGGCTATATTCTCCCGCTTTCCTTCTTCAGTCTTGCTGTTCAACCTCTCTAGCTATAACTTCTTAGCGTAAATGTGGGATTTTATCCCTTATACTTCAACACAATTACTATCTAGATTGCTTTTTCTCGCTGTCCAACCACTCGAACTCCATCTTTTCACTGTCCTAGGAGCTGAATGGCCGAAAGTGCCGCAGTGATTAGCTTGACGGCTTCCTTTTCTTAAAATCAATCAGTCAACCAGATCAATGCTTCTACTGTCACCTCTTTCTCTTGAACTACGGGCGTCTTCCTCCTGACTCTCATATAAGAACTATTTCATTCAGTGTTCCGTTAAGGTCAAAGAACGAATCACTTGACCTCAACTCCCAAATTACAATCTCTGGGGGATCACTAGTGCTCGTCCTGTTCAGTTGACGATCTCAACATTTCTTTCTAGTCACGGCCAAGCTATTGAATTTTCAAACATCGTCCGCCTTCCAAGTGCTTCACCCTCCTCTTCCAGGGGGCTTGTCTGGCTCTCTTTCCAAGCTTCTGCAACAGTCTTTCATTTCCCTGCTTTTTATCTCTTTTCACTCTTGGTCCTAATATCAAATAAAAATCTTATGCAAACCACAATAACGTGGGTGTATGTATATGTATGTATGTATGTGTATATATATACAGTATATATATATATATATATATATATATATATATATATATATATATATATATATATATATATATATATATATATATATATATTTATTATATGTATAAATACATAATATATACATTTATATAGATATGCATGTATGTAGGTATATATATAATAGAAGTAGTCAACACACAATCATGTGCGGAGCAGAAATAAATTTCTGACTCAAGTCGGGATCGAACCAGTTGTCACTGCCCTTGCCTTTAAGTTGAAAGACCT
>NC_089794.1:48669541-48679541 GCF_040412425.1 Macrobrachium rosenbergii | reverse complement strand
GTTTGCTGTAACAATACAAAACTCAGTCGTACATTTCAACCGGATTCCCAGAGAATGCTCCTCTCCTAACTTCAATGACTAACGCGAAAGAATTGCTCAGGCTTGGGGAAACTCGCATTATTTTCCAAATTATGTGTTAGGCTATACAATAATATATATATATATATATATATATATATATATATATATATATATATATATATATATATATATGTGTGTGTGTGTGTGTGTGTGTGTGTGTGTGTGTGTGTGTGTTTGGTGTGTTTGTGTGTGCAGATAGGTAGGTACACACATACAATGATATAAGAAACACGGTGGCAACATTCATCAAGCGTAACAAATTTGACCTTCATAGGTCAAAGAACAATATCACATGGTTTAAATGCTTTATCGCTCAAATATTTATGGAATCTTTTTAATATTTATGACTTATGCGACTGATAGCCCTATAGTTAACTTTGCCAACTCTGAACTTAACTGGATCAAACGTCAAGGTCACAGGAGAGATTGACGGAGGATTACCCTTCACTGATCACTCTTTGTTTATGAGCGAAAAGATATAATGGAAAAAAAAAAAACTTAATGCCAAAGAAGTAGAACTGCATTCAAACAAACATTTTATTGTCTCTCCCCAATAGAATTTTACAAACTGAAAATGTCTCAATTCACCGAATTCCCAAAAAATGCAAACGAGGCGAACGTAAGAAATTAGTGCCCCGGAAAAAGTCAGAAAATAAACGACCGTCGAAAACTTCCGCGTCGTGGCGTCTCAGATCCGGGTCTCCGAGAAGAAAGAAGTAACATCAATTTATTCATGACATGGATGTTACCTCCTCTCACTCACCTTCTACATCACCCGCCATCCGTGGGACCCACGGTAGAGGGAGCAGTTCTCGGCTGAAAGGGATTTAAAAAGGAGGAATAAGAGATGGAAAAGAAAGCCGGTTCACTTTGGCAGCATTTATCGTCAAACTTCCACAATTTATTTCCTTGTTATCTACCGCCGCATTTTATTTGTGTTTTTTTCGTCTGCATAAATTAGTAGGAGATCTCTTTCATTGCAGGAAAGAAGAGAGTTCTTCACGTCGCAGTTTATAGATCTCAACGTGTCTTCGGCTCCCAACTTTAGACTCGAACAAACAAATGTGAATTTATTATCCTATCATGTCTCCCCTTCTAATCTGTTTCATAAAAATATGTTCTTCATTTGACATGTCTTTGAATGCAGTGATATAAACTCGCAAATCTGAGCGACCCTTGTAATTCTAAAAGTTTTAATAATAATCAATCGTTTCCGTGTCTTTAAATAATCTTATTAAGAATCATTTCATTTTTTGCTGTTTACACATTACCGTAGTTTCCTTATCAGGGATATAGCCTGTTTGCTCTCAACTTTTAAATTACTCAGAACCATTTCCCTCCCTGGTGCAAAGCTTTGTCACGCACAGCTTCTAGCTTATGTACTTTTTGTCTAAAAACTTACCCAACCCACTGTCCACGCAAGGAGGATAAGAATTTTGCGAGCAAAAGCATTATTAGCCATTTCAACTTTGTAATACATTTCTATTCTAAAAATAAATGAGAGAACTAGAAAAAAGGAGTGGCTTCCAAAAAACGATGTTTAAGACCCACCAACCAAAAGTAATTTTTATTTTATTTAAGATTAAAGTTAGCCATGATCGTGCGTCTGGCAACGCTATGGGACAGGCCACCACCGGGCCGCGGCTCATACAGCATTATACCGAGATCACCGAAAGAAAGGTCTATTTTCGGTGGCCTTAATTATACGCTGCACAGAAAACTCGATTGCGTCGAAGAAACTTCGGCGCATTTTTAACTTGTTCTATAACGTAACTTCTTTATAATACCTAGAAACTGCATTCCATCACTACTGTTTCTTTTGCACACTGGGATGCAACCTAAGACCAGATTTTCAGTTCGTATAAGGAATGCATCGCCATATACCACACCGTCTTAAAAACAAAATAACGACAAGGGTACAGACGCCAAAATACACCCACTGCACATTTATGCAATTTGATGGTTCAAATTTCTAGAAGAAGACGAGATGAGGGAAGGAGGAATTCCCAGCAGCCTCATAATAACGTCCCATAATTAGGAGCTACACATGGCGTTATTAACCTGAAATATGGTCCGGACGCAATGGACTTAATTAAGGAGTTGCCATTCCATATGATCTCGCCTAATCTTCCTCATATTCCATTCCCGACTGGATACATCCGTGCTCGAGGCACGCTCACTGCCGTATATCCGAGCATACTCGGCGTATATTGGCAGTTCCGCGTGCTTTCTCATGACTTGCAAGAGCCATAAATGAAAGTTTTGGTGGGGCTTATTGCCTTCACCTCCTCCTTTCTGTGTTTGTTTAAACTGATGTCCCGCCACCACATACATACATACATACATACATACATACATACATACATACATACATACATACATACATATATAGAACTAGGCGTATTTAGGCCTTAAATTTTGCTTAATAATATTTGTGAGACAAACGAACCCCTGGCACATATATATATATATATATATATATATATATATATATATATATATATATATATATATATATATATATATATATATATATATATATATATATATATATATATATATATACACATATACATACATGCATACGTACATTTCGGTTCTGAATGCGTATTTTGTGCTCATTATTATTAGTTACATGCAAAATGTTTAATATTCATGATACAAACCAAAATAAGACTTCTGCAAAATAAAATGTCCGTTGACTGAATGTGAAAGAGAAGGCGAATAAAATAATAATAAAAATAGTGAAAAATCAACACACAAATGTTTGCTCAAAAACAACGATGCAGGACACCAGGAAAATTAAGGTAATATTACATCGTGCATTGCATCGTTGCATTCCCTTTAAAACTTGAGAGCTTAAGTAACAAAACAATACCTGGAACACTATTCAACAGCCTTACTTACAGTGAGGTCTAACAGCCTGGTACTGGCATTGCACCACCTACCTCAAAAAGATGTGCGTCATCTTCCTGGAAATTCTTCCTTGTTTGAAAGGAAACGCTCTTTACCCAAAGTAAGGCATGTGATAATTACGTGTGTGTGTATGTATATGTATATGTATATGAATATGCATATGTATATGTATATGTATATGTGTGTATATATATATCATATATATATATATATATATATATATATATATATATATATATATATATATATATATATATATATATATTATATATATATATTATATATATATATATATATATATGAATATAAATATAAATACATATATATATACATATACATATATATATAATATATAATATATATATATATATATATATATATATATATATATATATATATATATATTATATATATAAATATAAATATACAAATATACAGTCATATATATAGTTATATTTCTTTTCTTGTTGTCTGTAACATCAATAAAGGGTACGGGACTACAAACCCTATTTCATGGCTCTAGTCAAGGGTACTACCATTTTTCTTCACCACAGAAGTGACAAGCGTGACTACCACTGACCTCAGAAGGAAGAACTTCGTCTGCCAACCAGAGGCATTTTTTGCACCAAGGCGTTCACAACCCATTACTAGGCGCTCGTCTTCCTTAAGATACATAATTTCTTCACCCAAACCCATCAGCAACTCCTAGGCCAACAATGTCCAAGTTGATGGCTTATATCAAATATACATTTCAAATAGCAAATTTCAAAAAGTTCAGTATGTGGAAAAATTGTTCATTTCAAAGTATACTTTATCTACTGAAGAACTGACAGCTCAAATATTTGCATAAATGTGATGAGCAATTTACCGTGTCATTTCTTTCTTAAGATATCCCTCTTATCCTAGCAGTGTAATTCCGTGTTCGTCACCTAAACAAAGAACTTGAACAAAATTCTCCAGGATTCAGGGCAAGTAAGCATTCTGCACGAAAATACTTCTCCCTGAGAAAGGAAGCCGAAGAATTTTGGTAGACGATTTTTCTTCCCAAATTCCTCCTACCTCGTGTGTCTCCTGCAGCCAGGCTGCAAAGGAGTTTACAAATGAACCCTCAAACGATCTCAACGATCCACGTCATCTTATCCTCGAGAGAACAGGATAACAGAATCCTTGAACCTCCACCAACACACACTCTCTCTCTCTCTCTCTCTCTCTCTCTCTCTCAAAGGCTTTTAGTTGCGAAAGGAGGAGGGGAACCCGATGCCAAGGCTGAATACCAGCCTGATTACAAGTGATGATGGGCCGTTGTCACCAAGTTCTCAGAAGTGGGAGGAAAGTTACAGTAAGTAGAAAGAAGGCGAGCACACGCTTGGTGTAGCGACGGCAAACATTCCTGAATTTACTGGAAACTTGAAGAACTTGTAAAAATTATCATAACCTTTTTATGCGCATTAGCATTTCTATCCAATTTGTTTTATGAATGTTGATGCTAATCAAGTAAGTGAAAACATTTAATATTACAAAAAAAATGCAACTCTTTTAAAAAGAAACAACATTCAGTCCACTTGGTTGAAAAAGAAACAACATTCAGTCCACTTGGGTAAGTAAAGGTTAGGCAGAATTAAGCTATGCTCATAGAGCACATTTACTAGTTTTTCTAGAATGATTGTAGAATGGTGGTCCCTGGAAAGACAAAGACAGACAACGAGCGTAAAACACTGTTCGTTCTCAACAGGCAGTGTTGCCGAATACCTTGCTAGATTCCTTCAACTTCTTTCATATCTCACCCAAAGGCTTTCTATACATTTAACGTCTTCTAATATCTCATTTTGTATCAGTGAGTACCACATTGATTCACAATGCCGCTGTTTTTATTTATTTGCCTATTTCAAGTGTTTTTCATGAGCATGGTTCTGGTCTTTTCTCAGAAACATATCTTTCGCACCACCCTGCTCTAGATTCTTTTATTTATTCAGCGCCATTGTTTTGTTATAACCATGTTTCAGTTTTTAATGACAAGCAGATTTTTTCCAACCTGAGCAATCGTGTCGTGCCTTGGACATTCTGACCAAACCGGGAGTCCAACTTTTCATACCTGCTCCACCTTTTTCTGGAAATATGGCACAAATACGAATCATGGAAAAATAATGTCACGGAGACGTCTCAATACAATGTATTGCTACATCATATCAATCCCGACACTCTGATATGGAATTAATTTGCATCTGCCACTGGTCAATTAAAGCCATTTGATGACAACCAAGCGTTCACAATCCTGATGAAATCCCATTAAATCCCGATCGATCTGATAATCCCAATTTGCATCGGGATAAGAACCCACAACCGTGTTCACTATTCAAGAACAATAAGGACGATGACGAAATGGAATTTATTCTCTATTGACACATCGGATGCGATATTCCTAATGTAAACAGATTTTCAGTGCTTAGTATTTACTTCAGTACCATTCAACTTCAACCTTCATTCATCAATGTTACTACTAACCTATATATATATATATATATATATATATATATATATATATATATATATATATATATATATATATATATATATATATATATATATATATATATATATATATATATATATATATATATATATATATATATTATATATATATATATATATATATATATATATATATATAATATATATATATATATATAAAATTAATTTGTTATAAAAACACTTTTGATGAATAAGTTAATGATCTTTTATTGCAAATAACCAAACACCATCACCTCATCAAGAAGAATTCGGTAAGAATAAAAAATAAAACCATTAAGAAAATACTGTAAAAACGCATAGAATATAAATTCACCGTCCAAAAGATCTCCTATTTGAAGTCCAAAGAAAAGGAAGATTTAAACGATCAAAATTCCAGCTGCAAAAGTAGTAGCATCAAAGAAAACCTGTAAATATCCAGCACATCGCTCAGTAGAAATCAGCACTGCCACAACTGCAAATCTTCAAGAATCAAGTAGCAAAAATTCGAGAAAAGTCCTCAAAAAAGACATAAAACATCAAGAAAAAACTGCAAAAGCGCAACTCCAAACCCAAAAAAGAAAAACTCGCAAACCCCTCAAATACCCAAAAGGAAGCTTAATGAGAAGAGATGTTTAATAGCCGCGCGAGCAGAGAGAAGCGGCCGCGCTGTGAAGTTCCTAGTTCAAATGGAATTGCTCCCGCGACCATCTGGCGTGGGTCTTCCATCAGCCAGCTGCCGCGAGGCGTAAACGGTGTGTATATTGTGCAGTGTCACGCTGAATACATTCTTTTGTGATGCAGATATGGCCAGATCTGGCAACGCACTGCAGGGGAAACCGACTTCCCTCAAACCCAACAGCACAAACACGCTTGCTTCACAACCAGCATGATTCCAGTTTCCATCTCTCTCTCTCTCTCTCTCTCTCTCTCTCTCTCTCTCTCTCTCTCTCTCTCTCTCTCTCTCTCGCAAACGTTGAAATTCAAGACAATGTTATCCTTTTCACATAGGTTTAAGTACAAGTGGTTTGAAAATTTAAATTTTCTACACAAATAGCACTCTTCCAGAAAGAGAAAGGCGACAGAATTGCCAACAGGCACCTAGAAAATACATCATTACCCAGGGCCTCATATGACGAGGAGAGAGAGAGAGAGAGAGAGAGAGAGAGAGAGAGAGAGAGAGAGAGAGAGAGAGTTCCATCTACATAGGATATTCTCTAAACCTATCATACTGCCCGAAAACAGAAACCTATTTTGACTGTAAGATACTTCGGGATAGCTTTCCATGAAGCTTGATCATTTCCAGCCTCCGTCCAGTTGTGCAGCGATGAAGTCGTGAGTCTGCACTTGGACAGAGACGCAATAACCCGCTTCAATCCCGTTAATTCCATTATGCGGCGAGGTAATGTCACGATAGTGTTTGCAGAGGATATGCGCCTCGTACGACTGGCTAATCCCGTAGCGGTTAAGTGCAAGGATTTAAAAGTAATCTCAGCAGGCAGCATCATCAAAGGCATAGGCATGACTTCGCTTTCTCTGGATTACTTTCTTGAAAGGTTTGTTGGCGGTTCAAACAGACAAACTGGCTCATATAAAGCTCTTCATTATGTGATCATCAATATTCAGAACCACTACGTTTTCGCAGCGTGGAGCTAATACCACGACTAAGGGAGTTGGTAAAAATTATCCAGATTTTTCACCTGCCTTTTATAATCCTATTTTTCAATAATAATTCTTTCACCTCGAATTGGATATAATGTTGCAAACAGTAGCGTCTAAAACCTCATCGTTATGCAAAGAAAAGTCTTGCGGATTTTACACCCAAAACTTTCGTACTACCTACGTAGTTCCCGAAGGGAAATTCTGTTTACGATTTTGATTTTCACCTGGGATACAATTTTATGGCTGGTGAAGCCGCAAGATGCTCAGATATTCAGCAAGTCTTGGCTTTTACTTTCGTTGCAGAGAAATATAAAAATAATAATTACCCTCCCTAAAATTTCAGATTTTGTTTTCGTTTTTCCCTCACCACTGACGTACAAAGATAAACTCTACACAGCTGATGTCGTTGTAGGAAAAATCAACACCAACATTCCGTGGAGAATCTAGCAAAAACACAGAGAAATGCAAACGAAAAAATCGAAGAAAAGCCTCGCATGACCCACGAAAACAGAAATATGAAACGCAAATGGAGAATTAAGAACAAAAAATCTCGACGAAGTTCTTTAGTGTCGGTTTAAGTTTTCTGACAAGGATAAGTCACGTACAGCAGGATCTCTCGCTCTCAACTTGAATACTGATGACCCAACCTGAATTCAGTGCTGTTTCATATTATGTTTTAAAACCCCAGAATAGGGATATACCACAGAATGTACTGCAACGCAAACACGGCAGCTTTAATACAACGTCGCAATGCGATGAGAGAGAGAGAGAGAGAGAGAGAGAGAGAGAGAGAGAGAGAGAGAGAGAGAGAGAGAGAGAAGCAATTTGGTTCATTTTTGTGAATTTCCATATCCATCTGTTACACACGAACTTAATTCAGCATAGCGTGCATAGGAAAGCGCGCAAGCACACACGCACACACACACATACATACATACACAAAAACACACATACATGTGTATGAGCGTGTGTGTGTGCGTGAGCACGTATAAAAACGTTAAGCCGTTTCCCTAACTGGGAGCGTTTACCGAGGAAAAAAAAGTCACACATTTGTTACTGCCCCATTTATATTTTAACTAGGTTCATCCACAATTCAGCGGTTAAAGGATGATTGTTGCAGGTCTGTTGCTCTTCTTTTGTTTATATACATATAAATTTATACATACATACACACATACATACATACATATATATATATATATATATATATATATATATATATATATATATATATATATATATATATATATATATATACATATAATTTATATATATATACTGTATATATATATATAAATTTCTGACTCACGTCGGGATCAACCCAGGTCTCTCAGGTGGAAAGCAAGGGCGTTAACCACTGGGCCATACAAGTCTAAAAGAAGTTGGAACCTGAGAGCAACTGCACCCAAGGAATTACCTGGGCAAGCTAACTGCTTGCATACCAGCGTTTTCCCCAACTTCCCGACTCAGCAATGACCCAATAGACAACATTTCATTCGAATTATCCCTTCTGAGTGAATAAGATAGAAATCATCAACACACAATTAACAGAAATAAATTTCTGACTCACGTCGGGATCGAACCCAGGTCTCTCAGGTGGAAAGCAAGGGCGTTAACCACTGGATACAAGTCTAAAAGAGTTGGAACCTGAGAGCAACTGCAGGGGCATAACTGATTGCATACCAGCGAAGTTTTCTAACCAACACTCAGCAATGACCCAATAGACAACATTTCATTCGAATTATCCCTTCTGAGTGAATAAGATTCATCAACACACAATACGTGTGGAACAGAAATAAATTTCTGACTCACGTCGGGATCGAAGGTCCAGGTCTCAGGTGGTTAACGCCTTGCTTTCCACCTGAGACCTGGGTTCGATCCCGACGTGAGTCAGAAATTTATTTCTGTTCCACACGTGATTGTGTTGATGATTTCTATCTTATTCACAGAAAAATAATAAATATATTGGTCATTGCTGAGTCGGGAAGTTGGGAAAACTATAAGCAGTTAGCTTGCCCAGGTAATCCTTGCAGTTGCTCTCAGGTTCCAACTTCTTTAGACTTGTATATGGTTAACGCCCTTGCTTTCCACCTGAGAGACTCTGTCGATCCTGACGAGTCAGAAATTTATTTCTGTTCCACACGTGATTGTGTGTTGATGATTTCTATATATATATATATATATATATATATATATATATATATATATATATATATATATATATATATATATATATATATATATATATATATATATATATATATATATATATAATGTATAATGACCATTTGTCATGTCGTTGTCATGTATCTTGCTATATGATATTTAGCACTCGTATAAGTCTGGTTTAATATTTTGGTTCCCTTGTACACTCGGCAAGAAAAGTGAGGATACAGTTTTCATTAGATTCCGTTCATCGAATTTCAATTTTTTTCTTACAGAAAACACATAATCTCGGTAAATTTACTCTAGAATATGAAAATACAATGCAAATTATATCATATATGTTAAATCTGCAAAACAAAAACGTTCAGATACTTAAAAACACCATGGATGTCCGAAGTAATCAGAATTTCTCAGATGACTTCGTTCATAGAGATCTAAAAGATGGTGTGTGGATATCTCGGTGTAGTACTGTTCATCAGAACGGCAATAGTTACTCGTTTTCAGTTATGAACAGGCTTATTATTGCATCATCATACTAGGTAATGATAATTTCTTTAATTTTTACACATTCATTTTTGTATTTCACGGTGATTAAAGTCAGCTGGAATTAATGGCAGTAAAGGTTGTGACACCTAAGGTAGGTTGACCAAATCTATTTAAATCCACAAGA
>NC_089794.1:48637041-48664541 GCF_040412425.1 Macrobrachium rosenbergii | reverse complement strand
AAAAAGAAGGCATTGTGCTTACCCCATACAAATGGGAATACAAGCATGTTAATAAAAGAAGAAGAAGAAGACTTAGCACAAAGGAAAGTGAAACGACGGAGTGGTGCTAGGCCTTTTGACTTACTGCCCTTTACTTAGCATGTGTGTATGTCTGCTAAGTAAAGGACAGTAAGTCGAAAGGCCTAGCACCACTCTGTTGTTTCACTTTCCTTCGTGGCATTGCCTTATATTATATATTTATACATATACATATATATATGTGTGTGTGTGTACTGTATGTGTGTATGTATATATATATATATATATATATATATATATATATATATATATATATATATATATATATATATATATATATATATATATATATATATAGCCAGGGGACGAAAATGTAAATCACTTTTTTACCAAGTTAAATCAATTAGTACCTTCAATTAAATTAACTATGGGAATGGAAAATAATGGGTGCCTACCCTTTTTGGATTGTCTAATACATAAGTAACGTATTTAAATACAGTGTTTACAGAAAGCCTACTAATATTTCTCCCTGTGTGCATTTCTATTCTGGTCAATTACGTATATGTAGCCCTGAATATATTGATGATGGAACTGATAAGATTAGGAATACAGGAAAGAAACTGAAATATCCTAACAATGCATTAGAAACGACAAATTCGATTCTGTACCAGAACACAAAAGAATTTACAATGCAAAAAAAATTGCTTGTTCTACAACATAGTAATAATTTTAAAGATATCCCCCATTTTCTTAAAAATCTTAGCGTTAATGTAGCATTAAAGAACGACAAAAGAATGAAACAGGTACTTATAAAGAACTTTCCCAACAATACTAAAGGGTGCGCATATACAATTCCATGCAATTCTTGTGACATCTTTCATATTGTTCAAACTGGTAAATCACTGGAAAAGATAACAGAAAAGCATAAAAATTTGTAAGATATTTACAGGTGAAGAGTGAAATTTTTGTACATGTTAGTAAGAAAAATCATACAATCAACTGGGCAGGGGCAAAAAGGATCATTGAATCTAGCTTTATAAAAGAAAGTTGTGGCCATACCATGAATATATGTCAAGGAAAGTATAAACTTGATCTTATTATTTCAAAAGAAATTTGCAAGAATATACAGGGTGTTTCGAAATTAGAGCCACCTTCCCTCTACAGCATAAATTAAAATTGATATGGACAAAAACAAAAGTAATTCAGAACAGGTATTTATTTAAGTTTCTCTCTGAGTATTTAATATTTTGTGTGGCCTCTATCTGCCTGTACCACAGCTTGCATTCTTGAGGGGTATGATTTCAGCAAATCACAAAAAAGCTGAGACTCAAACTCCATTTCCCTGAGCACTTCGGTCACCTCTCTTAGCAGGTTGTTGAGGCTTGGTATACCATCATAGTTCACTGTGCACACTTCAGCACGATCCCTTAGAATACTACCAATCTTTTCACACACATTAAGGTTACGGGAGCTACCTGAAAATTCACTTGACGAGAAGAAATCGATACCACTGTTTCGAAGCAGCTCCTGTGTCTGAAGAGCCTTCAAACATGGTGCCTTATCATGCAAAAATGTGACTTCTTCAATAGATAACACATTTTCAGGATTTTTAAGGAAAGGAAATACTCCACCAGTAAGCACAGTTTCTCTGAAGTATTTGCCATTCCATGACTGTCCTTTTTCTTTGATGATCCACATTAACCGTTTGGTTGTGAAACAGGAAAATTCCCAAACATTCAGGAAATTTCACAACTTGGCGATAGCGCACGTCATCACTGATATCATCCAACTTTGTAGCCCAAATGATGTCATTTTTATGATTTGGCTTCCTGACTGTGTAAATGAAGAATTCATCTGATGCGGCAACATGGAGAAAGTCTGCTTCATCTCAATCTTTAAGAAATGAACCACAAAACCATGCACGGTCTTCTCTCTGTTGCTGAGTGGTGTTGGGCTTGCTGATAACATGAAATGGCTTGACACCAGATTTTTTCAACTCACGATATACAGCACCATAACTTCTCTTTTTTTCCCCTTTTTGTTTCTAGTTCAAGCGCCAATTTACGTAAAGACTTTCTTGGTCTCCCCACTGCCTTAGCTATGATGTCTTTTGACTCGCGAGGAAGGACTTCAGGCCTTCCAAGATTCTCACTCTTTTCCCGATTACAGTCATATGAATTTTTGTTCCCGTTTCTTTTAACAAAGGATTCATCTCTTTTAATGTATTTAGCTATACAGGAACGTGAAATGAAGGATGCACCAGCATCCCTGGCTTCTCTGAAGGTCATAGCCTGGATTCGGTCAATCCATCTGATTTCCTCCAAGTCGTTAGCCATGGCTGTACCCAACTCCGTCACTCAGTTTGAAAATATAAGAAATTAAAAATGAAAAATAGAAAATGAAAAATAACTTAATAGAAACTTAAAATAATGTACTTGGAGATAGGCTATAGCAGAAAACTTCGTAACTTTCCATTTGTTCTGTGGAGGGGGCTCTAATTTTGAAACACCCGGTATGTCAAGGCAAGTATAAACTTGATCCTATTATTTCAAAAGATATTTGCAAAATATTTAAATTTTACGGAAGGCAGTGGATATTTATGGAAAAAGGATTATATATCATATTTGACAATATAGTAAGGGGGCACTAACACTGAGTTTTGTCGCCCCTTCCCTTTGACACCAGTCAGGCTTGTAATTTGTAGTCTCCAATGATTTTGTATGTTAAACCAAACTGTCCTTGAGATAATTTTGGGATTTCTACCACTACCACTAATGAGTTTTGTCGCCCCTCCCGCTTTGACACCTACCAGATTTATATTTGTAGTCTCCAAGGGTTTTGTATGTTTGTCCAAACTGTTCCTTAACAATATATTGGGATTTCTACTACTACCACTAATGAGTTTGTCTGCCCTTCCCCTTTGACACCTGTCAGGTTTATATTTGTAGTCTCCAAGATTTTTCTATGTTTGTCTGATATGTCCCTTGAGAATATATTGTAATTTCTACTACTACCACTAATGAGTTTGTTGCCCCTCCCCTTTTGACACCTGTCATGTTTGTATTAGTAGTCTCCAATGGTTTCATATGTTTGTCCAAACTGTCCCTTGACAATATATTGAGATTTCTACCACTACCACTGATGAGGTTCATTGCCCCTCCCCCTTTGACACCTGTCAGGTTTATAATTGTAGTCTCCAAGGGTTTTGTATGTTTGTCTAAACTGTCACTTGAGAATATACTGTGATTTCTACCACTACCACTAAAGAGTTTGTCACCCCACTCCCTTTACCACCTGTCAGGTTTGTATCTTTAGTCTCCAAGGGTTTTGCACATTTGTCCAAACTGTCCCTTGAGAATATATTGTGATTTCTACTACTACCGCTAATGAGTTTGTTGCCCCTCCCCCTTTGACACCTGTCAGGTTTGTATTTGTAGTCTCCAAGGGTTTTGCACATTTGTCCGAACTGTCCCTTGAGAAAATTTTGGGATTTCTACCACAAGCATTCAGGAGTGTTGTTGCCCCTCCCCCTTGGACACCAGTCAGGTGAGGATTCGCAGCCTCCAACGGTTTTGTATGGTGTCCATACTGTCTCTGTAGTACATATGAGATCTACCATTATGTATCAGACATTCGTCAATGGTTTGGAAATAAAGTCAAAATCACTCAAGACCTACATCCAGTCTCTATTTTTTTCCACCTGTGGTTATGTGTAATAGACGAATCACATGTTAATGTTTCATATATATATATATATATATATATATATATATATATATATATATATATATATATATATATATATATATATATATATATATATATATATTATATATATATATATATATTCAATAATGTTCAATAAGTAAAAAATGTCAGGCGAAACGCTAAATATGATTTGATCAAAATACTACTTCATGATGAAGTACACATACATATATTCTATAAAATGACAAACTGGCAACTTTCTACATTTGTAGGTCTGAGTGCAGCGGTGAACATGGTGGAACCAATCTGATCCGGTTTGCCGATCTGTGAACACTTGTCAAAATGCAGAGAAACATGGAGCAACGTTACGCCATCAAATTTTGTGTTAAACTTAAGAAAACCAAACAAGAAGCTTATGGAATGTTAAAGGAGGCCTATGGGGATGAACAGATGAGCCAAGCAAGTTTCTATCGGTTTTTTAACAGATTTTCTGACGGAAATGAACAGGTTGAGGATGAACCCAGATCTGGAGCACCAAAAAGTGCACTCAAGGAGGAAAACATTGAGGAAGTGCAAAGCTTAGTGATACAAGACCGTCAAATATCTGTGAGGATGCTATCTGAAGCTGTTGGTATTAGTATTGGCACAGTAGAGACAGTTCTGACCGAAGAGGAGTGGAGGAGTGGTCAGTGGTGGTTCCACCAGGACAATGCCCCATGCCACAAGTCAATGCTGGTGACCACTTGGATGGCCAACAGGGGAATGAAAGTGGTACAACACCCACCCTACAGCCCTGACCTAGCCCCTTGCGACTTCTTCCTGTTCCCACACATGAAAGACAGCCTCAGGGGAACCAGATTCCAGTCAACAGAGGAGCTGAAAGAGGCATCGGAAAGTTACCTGAAGGGACTACTGAAAAAGGACTTTGAGGAGGTCTTCCAGGACTGGGAGAAACGCATGCAGAAGTGTGTAGCTGTGAGAGGCAATTATTTTGAAGGAGACAAAGTTCTGTAAGCTTATGAAAATAAATAGTCTCTCCTGACATTTTCTCATTACTTATTGAACATACTGTATATATATAATATAATATAATATAATATATATATATATATATATATATATATATATGTGTGTGTTTATATGTGTGTGTGTAAATATATGTATATATATACTGTGTGTGTATGCATGTAAATATATGTATATATATGCTGTATATATATATATATATATATATATATATATATATATATATATATATATATATATATATATATATATATATATATATATATATATATATGTGTGTGTGTGTGTGTGTGTGTAAATATATGTATATATATATGTATACTGTATGTATGTATGTATGTATGTATATATATATATATATATATATATATATATATATATATATATATATATATATATATATATAATGTGTGTGTGTGTGTATTATAAAGATATGGCTTTATAATGTATATGTTTTCTGTATTTTCTCTTATATTTGTCATGTGTTGCCTGTTGAACTATCAGATCTCAGATCTTAAAAGGGTTGGTTTGACTATGTGATTGTAGAGATAAGATACATTTTGCTGTAAGGATCATGTTTGCACAGCTGGGTAGGCTAATGTTTATTCAGGGGTCAGGTATTCAACCAGGGTAACCCCCTCTGTTTTGAAGGGTCATGCTAAACCACTTAAGTTGTCATCAAAGAAGATAACGAGGTGACAGGTCTAGATAATAATTGTGGACCGAGGGGAGGGTTTTGCGAAGGTTTGTTTCCTTATCTACTTAAACTATCATTAAAAAGAGATATGGGATGACAGGTTTAAATAACAGTGGTTGGCTCCAAAAGCTTGTTGTTTGGACTGTTAAGACAGGAAATCCCCTGTCAGATATGATGACAGGCTAAAGAGCCCTCTTTGACCCTTGTGGCTTTTCCCTTATCCAGGGAAATTTCCCTGTTATTTTTTTTTCCTCTCTTGAGACGATTCCTGGGTTGTTTCCCAAAAATTGTCTGAGTGGCAACATAGATTTCTTTTAAAGTAGAATCTGGGAGGCTTTCATTGTTGTAAGAGACCTTGTAGGAGTTACTTGGTTGCTCTCTCTCTCTCTCTCTCTCTCTCTCTCTCTCTCTCTCTCTCTCTCTCTCTCTCTCTCTTCCTTCAGAAGAGAGTAAAATTTATAACATAAATTGTTGTGGTCACTAGTAAGAATGTACCCTTTTTAAGATCTGATCATAGGAAAAGTGTATTAGAAGTGTATTAGAAGTGTAACACGTACCTCATAGAAAGTGTGTTTTTGTGAATTTTACATAGGTTCTCACAAGCTTCTAAAAGGTAAAGTGGATTTTGCTTATTGTATAGATATCAAATATATGTATTCTTGTACACTTTCATTATTATCATTTTACAGGAATAAGTATGTTTATGTTACCTTTAATATTCTATTCATGCCTAACCATTTATACGTTCTTATAAATACTGTAAGATCACTGGCTGAATTATGCAACGTGGCAACATTGTATTTTAGCAGGCAATACTTTTGTCTTTCCCGCCAATTGTGATGTATAAGGTCGCCAGTGGTCACTGACGAGTGACGAGCATCGGATTTCATCCTCAGCTCTCACGTTTGTTCACGTCTCTTTATTAAATGGGAGTGGAAAGAATCTGCTTTTTCATTCATCATCTTTCAGTGTGAAGACATTACATGTCTCAGTGAGACATCACATTACATGGCGCAGTGTTATGTAGCCGCTCCCTCGATAGAGACTTCAATCAGCCGGACCTCAAATTCGAAATTCAAGCAACCATCATTGCTGTATCCGCCTCTCACCTTGGATCTTACAGTGACTCTGGATATCATCAACAGTATTTGTGTGCATTACAGTATCTCCAGGAGTGATATAGTGTTTGTGAAAGGCAGTGTTAGTGTGTTAGTGCAGTGTGATGTTGCGAGACCGCTTCCCCTCGCCAATGCATAAGGCTACTCAAATTTGCCCCCAGAGATTTCATGGACAGTCCTACCCTTCTCTTGCATCGTTAGACACTGAGAGCCCAGAAGACAACCGTCACTAGCCTATGCCCCGCCCACCACCAGTACAACACACGTACGCACACACTCGCCTCCATTCGCTCGACTTTCCAGCCTTTTTACAGCTTATTTTCAACAGGATCTGTTATTTTAAATACTTCTGGCACATTTCTTCGTGTACCTACAGAGAACTGAACATTTTCCTTGCACTCTAAAGATCCTAAGCTTTCGTATGATACCTATCTCAATATGGATCAGCAAGAGGAACAGCCAATTGAATTATTGGATCAGAGAGGAGAGGATCAGACGAATGATCCAATGGGAGACGACGGATCCATGCATTCCCCCACTGCTGATGATGATACCAGCCCCTCCACACTTGATGAGGCTATCAGCCCCTCCCTTCCTCCTCCTCTCACGCCCAACAGGCCAGGAGGCCGTGATAGTGACATGTTGCACCTCATACATTTTCTTCAAACTTCCAGCTTGCAGGAGCAAGCTCGAAGGAGACAAGAGGAACAGACCTTCAGGCAACAAATGGAGCAATCAAGACAGGAAGATAACCAGCGATTCATGGCTCTGTTTACACTGCTGTCAGAACAGCTGGCATCATCGCAACAGTCTCAGCAACCCCAGCAACCTGACACCACACTGGCACCCCCTGCCACGCCATTAGGAGCCCAACGGGTAAATACACCCATGACTTCTAGCCAGCCTAAGGTCCATCCCCCTCCAATTCTGCAACAAGATGCAACATATCAAGCTTTTCGTCAATGGAGACTTCGTTTTGAGGATTATGCAGCCCTAGTTGGACTTGACAGCTTGCATCAAGCAGCCCAACTGATTCATCTGAGGACCTGCATCTCCCTGGAAGTTCAACGTCTGCTTACGCATACACTAGGCATCCCTCATGACACATCATTCTCCCTCACAGAGGTGTTGAATGCACTGCAAAAGCATTTTCACAGTCTCAGAAATGAGGCCTTACGACGCAGAGAGTTATTGTCCTGCAAACAGGCTGTGGGAGAATCATTTGTAGATTACTATGCACGCCTCAAGGATCTCGCTGATGAAGTGGATTTATACACTGGCAACCCCGCTTCCTGCGCAGAAAAGCAGTTGCAAATGGTAATATTGATGGGAGTGAGGGACGAAGAGTTAATACAACGCCTTATAGCCCTCCAACCCTCATCCACCCTCACAGATTTTGTGACTTGCTGCCGCTTCTTCGAGTCTACATGTGCGACTGCATCAGCCATTGCATCCGCCCCTAGCCAGATCAGCGCTGTATCTTCATACAAGAAGAATCAACGACTACAGAAGAGGAATTCTCAACGATCTCCCAACCTGCGTTCTCAACATTCTATTAACGGAGACCCCTGTCAAAACTGCTCTCGCAAGCACAACTCAGGACAGTGTCCAGCCTTGGGTGCCACCTGCAATAACTGTGGACGCACGGGTCATTGGCCCCGATCTCAGAAATGCCCTGCTAAGGATACCCAGTGCAGTGCCTGCCAGAAACAGGGACACTTCATGAAGATGTGCAGGTCTACCAAGACAAACCGGACTGGATTTACAGCTTCATCTCCAACACCAAGTGGACATCGGCCCTCATCACCTACCAAGTCAAACTCCAACTGCCGTCTCGTGGGTGCCAACTCTGATAATTAGTCCCCTACACCAGTCACTGTCTCCCTGTCATTCGATGACATCTCGTCGCATCTCCAGCTAATCCCCGACACAGGAGCAGACATTACAGTGATTGGCACAACGCACCTGGATGCACTCCACATACCCAGGTCAAAACTTTCACCTCCACCCTTGACGGATGTCGTGACTGCAGATGGATCCCCCATGCCACCAGCCGTCAGGATGTTTCCAAGCAACACTTTGCCTTGGCAACAAGTCATGTGTAGCGACCATACATGTTCACGAGGATATCCAGACTGCCCTTCTCTCCCGTGGACATTGCCGAGCCCTTGCTATAGTGTCACCAGAATTCCCAAAGCCCATTCTGAAGGTTACACATGTCAACAGGTGTGCCCAGATTCCTGACTCTGCCATGACATCACCTGCAGCTGCTAAGGATTATTTTCTCCGCCATTTCAACGATGTACTCGTATCCAAGGCAGATCTGCAGGCTCAGCCACTAAAGAAGATGACAGGTCATCCAATGCGGATCCACCTGAAACCTGGTGCTACACCTTTCGCTGTACATACGCCCAGGCCCATTCCGTTCGCCCTCAGGGATCAAGTAAAAGAAGAACTTGACTCCTTCGTACAACAAGGAGTCATCACGCCCATAGGCGACGAACCCTCCGAATGGTGCCACCCCATGGTCCTGGTACCCAAGGACAAAGGTGTCCGCATCACTGTGGATTACACCCACTTAAATACTCAGGTTGCCCGCCCAACACATCCATCGTCCACGCCCCATGACGCCATCCGCAACATCTCTCCTACCGCGAAGTATTTCACGACAGCGGATGCCCTCCATGGCTATTGGCAGATGGAGTTGGCAGAGGAAGATCGCCATCTGACCACGTTTATAACACCGTATGGAAGGTTTCAGCACTGCCGCGGCCCAATGGGATTCGCAGCGACGGGTGATGCCTACTGCCTCCGTGGAGATATGGCTCTACAAGGTATTCCCAACTGTGTGAAGGTTATAGATGACATCCTTATATCAGACGAGGATCTCCCTTCCCACCTGCAACACATAAACCAAATGCTGACCAGGTGCCATAAATACGGCATTACCCTCAATAAGAAAAGTTCACCGTCTTCAAGTCAAATTCTGATCACCTGACGGCATCGCAGCAGACCCTGACAAGGTATCTGCCATACGTGACTTCCCCACACCTTCCAATGTCACAGATATCAGGTCGTTTATGGGTCTCGTAAACCAACTTGCCGACTTCACCCCAGATACCTCATCAGCAGCACAGCCTCTACGCCCGCTCATGAGCCCGAAACGCTCATTTATCTGGACGCCTGACCATGAGCAAGCATTTAAGAATGTCAAGAAAGCTCTAACTTCACCACCAGTCCTGGCACCTTTCAACCCAGGCTCGCCTGTTATCCTGCAGACAGACGCCTCACGCCATATGGCCTTGGCTATGCCCTACTTCAGGACAACGGCCATGGTCGGACGCGTCTCGTCCAGTGTGGCTCCTGTTTCCACTTACGGACACGGAAACCCGATACGCCACTATAGAGCTGGAGCTACTTGCAGTCACTTGGGCCATGGCTAAGTGCCGCCTATACCTGTCTGGACTTCAGCATTTCACTGCGATGACTGACCATCGCCCCTTGATTCCTATCCTCAACCACTACACCCTGGATGCCATTGAAAATCCATGCCTGCAACGCCTCAAGATGAAAGTAGCCCCTACATCTTCACCGCAGTATGGCGCTTGGGAAACAGCTCTGCATACCAGACGCCCTGTCTCGCTCCCCAACCAGTCGCCCCACACCTGAAGATGAGGAAGACTGCACCACCTCAACTGCCCATGTCAGGCGCATCGTCACCAGCACTGCCATTTCCACCGACGATCAGGCAACAGGACCCGTCATCGAAGAAGACAGGACCCTACAGGAACTCCACACTGCTGCATCTCAGGATCAGGACTACAGTCGCCTCGTCCAATACGTCTCCAATGGCTTCCCCATCAACCGCTACGACCTCCACGTCTCTGCCCTCCCATATTGGAAGCTGCGGGATAGCCTTTACATGGATGGAGAGTTAGTGCTATATGGGCCCAGGATCATCATACCTGCAGCTCTCCGTAGACGCACCTTGGCTCGCCTCCATGACAGCCACCGAAGGATCGAAGCTACTCGACGTCGTGCAAGACAGACAGTATTTTGGCCAGGCATCGATGCTGACATAAAGAACACAGTAGAAGCTTGCAATGCTTGCCAACAGCTTCTCCCTAGTCAGCAACAGGAACCCTACATGTGCGACGACCACCCGACCCGGCCCTTCGAAAGTGTGTCAGCTGACTTCTTTCATGTTGCAGGGAAGGCATTCCTTGTTATAGCAGATAGACTTTCAGGCTGGCCTGTGATTGTCCCCTGTGGAAGCGACACAACTGTAGCTAGAGTCACAAGAATGTTTTGTGTCTACTTCCGTGACGTTGGTGTCCCACTCCACTTACGGACAGACGGAGGACCCCCATTCTCCAGCCAAGACTTCAAGCGATTCACCGAACGCTGGGGAGTCAGACATATCATCACTTCCCTGCATTATCCTCAGTCCAATGGACATGCGGAAGCAGCAGTAAAAGCAGCCAAGCATCTCGTTATGACGACAGCCCCATCTGGGAATATAGATTGCAAAGATTTCGATAGAGGACTGCTGGAGCTTGAACACTCCGACCCTGCTGGACGCTCCCTGCGCAGATTCTCTATGGCCACCCTCTCCCGCACCTGTGTTCCGCCCAACCGTTACCATTCACAGAAGAGTGGCAACTAAGACTGAGGATTACGACCATCGTGACTGCTGCCCGCGTTGACCAAGCCACAAGCCGCTACAATTCTCATGTCCACCCTCTAACCAGGCTCACCATCGGCCAGCAAGTCAGGATACAGGACCCCAAGACGCTAGGATGGGACAAGGTTGGCATCGTGATGGGCCATGGCAGGTCAAGACAGTACGAGGTGCGCCTTCCTAGTGGCCGCGTTTGGTTCTGAAACAGAAGACATCTACGCCCAGTGCCTAACACGAGTGATGACCCTTTCCCCCAAGTCCCTGCATCCCCTTGCTTCGGCCAGGAAAACGGGCCTTCACTCGGCACCCCCAGTGCCCCTCGTCGTTCACCCCGACTCGCTGAAAGAAGTCCATGTTCCGCTCGAGACGGTGCTACGAGCGTAAAGGGGGGAGGAGGTGTATAGATATCAAATATATGTATTCTTGTACACTTTCATTATTATCATTTTACAGGAATAAGTATGTTTATGTTACCTTTAATATTCTATTCATACCTAACAATTTATACGTTCTTATAAGTACTGTAAGATCACTGGCTGAATTATGCAACGTGGCAACATTGCATTTTAGCAGGCAATACTTTTGTCTTTCCCGCCAACTGCGATGTATAAGGTAGCCAGTGGTCACTGACGAGTGACGAGCATCGGATCTCATCCTCAGCTCTCACGTTTGTTCACGTCTCTTTATTAAATGGGAGTGGAAAGAATCTACTTTTTCATTCATCACCTTTCAGTGTGAAGACATTACATGTCGCAGTGAGATATCACATTACACTTATTATTACCATGGTAAAATAAGAAACATCAGGGAGATTTGCCTTATTGAAATTATTGTTGATAAATCTTTTGTGCATTTGTGTGTTCTTGTTTTTTGCATTTTTTTGTGTTCTTGTTTGTGTGTTCTTGTATTTACAATTTCATAGTTTTACCCAAACTTTTGTGTTGGTGATTTAAGATTTATTTGCTTAACATTTTACATATTTTTGATACTTTAACATTTCATACTTGATTTAATTTTCATTTGTTAAGATTTCCTTTTCAAATCTTGAGCAATTCTTAATAGTTTAAATTTTCCTTAGTTAACTTAATTCTTGATAAATTAAAGTTTTGTGAATTAATCTTGTTTAACAATTAATTAGATCTTGTGTTCTTTTCAAGCAATAGTAAATTTTTCAGATTGTGAATTCTAATTATAAATTTTGGAGTTAAAAATAAATTTTTGTATCTAAAATTATTAAACAGTGTTTCATTTATTGACCACCAGTGAATATGGTTATTTGTGTGTGCATAAGGCAAAGTGGTAAACATGTTTTGTTCCCTTTAGTTTTACTGAATTGAATTAAGACCAGGGTAACAATTATACTTGTTTGATGGAATGATGCCATTTTTATCTACTAGATTTTAATACCTCAAGTGATAAGTAAGTTTTAAAGGGATCACTGTTACCTTTAGAGTGTTCAGTCGTAATTTTATTGTTATGAGGGTTCAGGTATCTGGCTGAAGTGAGGTAAATTTTTGGATTTTGTGATTAGTTGTGTGATAACCAGATACTTGGTACACTTCATGACAATATTATTTGGTGCCCAGACCTGAGAAAACAAAACAAAATATCACTCTGGTTTATTTTTTATACTGGTGGTGTTAGGAATATATTTTGATAGGAGACTGTCCACATAGTTATTTTGAATAGTATTGTAAATTATTTAGTTGAGTAATTGGAGAAAATGGCTCTGTTCGATGTTCAGAAGTTTTTAGCAACTCCATCCATCCAAGAGTTATCTGGATTCAACCTGACTAAGGCACAGTGGACTGTTTTAGCCGTGGCATGTAGGGGTAATGTGACTAGTGGTATGATTGAGGCAGACACCAAATGTATTGCAATTCAAGCATTGATGGACTCTGTTAAAACAGACAAAGAGTTAAATGAGGCAAAAGAATTGTTGATTGCAGCTGAAACAGTTTACATATAAGCAAGAGCAAAAGAAAGAGAACAGTGATGCAGGAGCAGAGCTTAGACGTTTAGAAGCAGAAGAAAATTTGATTAGGCTGAAGATGCTAGAATCAGAAGAAAATTTGATTAGGCTGAAGATGCAGGCCAACAGAGAATAAGAAGACAGAGAAAGAGCAAAAAAAGAAAGGGAAAGAGCAAGGACACGAGAATATTATGAAAGAGATGAAATTAATAGAAGATCGCTCCAAATTACCTGTAACACCGTATAACTATATCCAAGGTAATTCAGACCCTGTGTTTGATGTAGTAAGAGTGCAGAAGTTAATTCCAAGGTTTACAGAAGAAGCTCCAGACGAGTTTTTTGAGCACTTTAAAAAAGTGGCTTTGGGTATGGGATGGCCAGAAGATAAATGGTCAGTCTTGTTACAGAGTGTTCTCATTGGTAAAGGAAGAAGTACCTATTTAGCCTTATCAGCTGATCAGTGTAAAGAGTACGATGTACTGAAACACAATGTGCTACAAGTTTACCAGATGACCCCTGAATACGGCAATGAAAAATTCAGATCTTTGAGAAAGGATGACAAAATGACGTTCTTGGATTATGTCTACAAAGTAAGAAGTTTCAAACAATGGTTGGAGGCTGCTAAAATTAAATCTATGGACGAACCTGAGGAGTTAGTAGTCCTAGAGCAATATCTCAGAGGAATTCCTGAACACATAAGAGCCTATTTAAGAGAGAGAGGTTAAGAAACTTGACGAAGCTGCTACACTGAGCGAGGACTTGTAATATTATCAGTAGCAAAAGGAATTATAATGTCAAGTACCAGAACCAACAACCCCAGGTTATAATTCTCATTCAAATGTCTGGAACTTTGATATTAGGAACCTTTCTAGTGGCAATGCCATTACAAAGCCAGGATATAATGCTCAGCAATCGAATGCTAAATCCTCATCATCCAGTTTCTCAAGACGTATACAGAAGACTAATGTTGTCTGCTACAAATGTGGAAGAGTAGGACACTACATTCGAGATTGTTATACGACACAACAGCAGACCACGGCAGTTGGTCAAGTGATTAAAGGTAACCAGGTGAAGCAAGTATTCCCCACACTGAACATTGAGACTAGACAAGCAGAGTGTTTAGCAACCAGTGGAAATGTAACCTCAAGCAGTGGGTGGCTGAGCAGTTTGGAGGCTTTAAAGCCATATATCTATGAAGGCTGACAACTCAAGGAGGGAAAGTGCAAGTACCAGTCAAGGTATTATGTGACACAGGGAGTAACCATAGTGTGCATAGTGTGATAGTTCGTTGTGCTCACCCACAGTTGGAGAAGAATCCCACTGGAGATTCAGTTATTTTGAAGGGTATAGGAGGAGAGGAAGTAATTCCTATATGCCGCTTGCATCTGTCATGTGAATTGGTGACAGGAAGTATTGATTTTGCTGTAAAGGACCCAATAACTGTTGAAGGTGTGCATGTTACTGGGTAATGAAGTTGGTGGTGTACCCTTGTTCCTTGTCCTATAGTGACAGACAAAATGACGTTCTTGGATTATGTCTACAAAGTAAGAAGAAGTTTCAAACAATGGTTGGAGGCTGCTAAAATTAAATCTATGGACGAACCTGAGGAGTTAGTAGTCCTAGAGCAATATCTCAGAGGAATTCCTGAACACATAAGAGCCTATTTAAGAGAGAGAGAGGTTAAGAAACTTGACGAAGCTGCTACACTGAGCGAGGACTACAATATTATCAGTAGCAAAAGGAATTATAATGTCAAGTACCAGAACCAACAACCCCAGGTTATAATTCTCATTCAAATGTCTGGAACTTTGATATTAGGAACCTTTCTAGTGGCAATGCCATTACAAAGCCAGGATATAACGCTCAGCAATCGAATGCTAAATCCTCATCATCCAGTTTCTCAAGACGTATACAGAAGACTAATGTTGTCTGCTACAAATGTGGAAGAGTAGGACACTACATTCGAGATTGTTATACGACACAACAGCAGACCACGGCAGTTGGTCAAGTGATTAAAGGTAACCAGGTGAAGCAAGAAGATTCCCCACACTGAACATTGAGACTAGACAAGCAGAGTGTTTAGCAACCAGTGGAAATGTAACCTCAAGCAGTGGGTGGCTGAGCAGTTTGGAGGCTTTAAAGCCATATATCTATGAAGGCTGACAACTCAAGGAGGGAAAGTGCAAGTACCAGTCAAGGTATTATATGATACAGGGGAGTAACCATAGTGTTGCATAGTGTGATAGTTCGTTGTGCTCACCCACAGTTGGAGAAGAATCCCACTGGAGATTCAGTTATTTTGAAGGGGTATAGGAGGAGAGGAAGTAATTCCTATATGCCGCTTGCATCTGTCATGTGAATTGGTGACAGGAAGTATTGATTTTGCTGTAAAGGACCCAATAACTGTTGAAGGTGTGCATGTTACTGGGTAATGAAGTTGGTGGTGTACCCTTTGTTCCTTGTCCTATAGTGACAGACAAACCGTTGAGGATTAGTCCTTCGGTAGAGTTAGAGAAGAAAAACCCCCACCAGTTTCCAAGTTGTGTAACTACCATGAGTATGAAGAGAAGTACGTCTGGAAGTGAAGAAACTGAGGATTTACCTGTACCAGAAGGATCAACTGAAGGATTTTTGAGCTTAGAAGAGTTATTCCAGGAAAGTGAAGTTTCCCCTAGTGTTAGTAACGAAGAGATTACCCAAGAAGAAGAGGATCCGGTTGTTGTTGAAGAGACTCAGCGTAGAAAAATTGTTCCTGAACATAGTAGTGAAACTACAGTAGTAGAGTTAGCGGACATTGAGAGTTCAGCCCTTGAAGTTGGTCAAGTGACTAGAGAGAAGCTAATGGAACTGCAGAAGAAGGATACAACATTGGCTGATTTGTTCTTCAGAGTTGCTGATCAAGAAGAGATGCAACAAACTCCTACCTGTTATTATCTAAAGGAAGGATTATGAGGAAGCATCGACATGCAGATATACCAGAAAATGCTGAATGGGGGGAAGTAAGTGGTAGCAGTAGTGCCCGAGTCTGGACATATAAGAATCAGGAAGACTGTTGAGAAAATTATGAAGTATTTTTTCTGGCCTGGACTTCACAAGGATGTTAGCAGGTTTTGCAGAGAGTGTCATACATGCCAGATAGCTGGAAAACTGAACGAAACTATTCAGAACCCCCCTACAACGCATAGAGGTTAGAGGAGAACCCTTTAGCAAGGTGATTATAGATGTGGTCGGACTGCTTCTGAAAACGAAGAAAGGAAATGAATATCTGTTTACATTAATGTGTCCAGTAACAAGGTATCCTGAGGCGATTCCTGTAAGAAGTATAAGTGCAAAGGTAATTGCTGAGAAGTTGGCGGAGTTTTGCTCCAAGTTTGGAATACCAGGAATTGTGCAAAGCAATAGAGGAACTGAACTTTACTTCAAAATTATTCCAGGATGTGATGAACTTGTTAGGAGTGAAACAACAGTTATCAACTGCTTGCCATCCAGAGACTCAAGGAGCCTTAGAAAGGTTCCATCAGACTTTGAAAAGTATGTTAACAAAGTACTGTAATGAATCAGGAAGGGAATGGGATGCTGGTTTACCCTTGATGTTATTTGAAATTAGGAATGCTTACCAAAAAAGTATGGGATGTTCACAAAATGAAATGATTTTTGGTCGAGACATGAGAGGTCCATTGAAGATTCTTGCAGAGAATTGTGAAGAAAATCAAGAGGAAATCCAAGGAGAATATGTGAAGAACTTGAGAGGAAAAGGTTAAGAGAAATTAGAAAATTCTCTTTAGAAAATTTGAAAATAAGTCAAGAGAAAATGAAAAGGAAATATTGTGCTAAGACTAAGCTAAGACATTTTAGTGTTGGACAGCAAGTTCTAGTGTTCTTACCAGTAAAAAGATTTCCCCTTATCAATAAGTTTCAAGGTCCTTATAGAATAATAGAGAAATTAAGTGATCGAACTTATGAGATTGAAATACCAGGGAGAAGGAAATGACAGAGGAAAATACATGTGAATCTTCTGAAACCTTACTTCTCAGAGACTAGAACTGAAACAAAATTGGAGGATACACTAAAACACCTGAGTGTTGAGCAAAGCAATGAATTAAGTGAAATGATTCAAAGTTTCCCTGAAATTTTTGCAGATGTACCTAGGTGTACCAGTTTGACAAAGCATGAGATAAAGATCAGAGAAGGTGGAAAACCTTTTAAACAAATAGCTTACCACGTATCACCTTTTCATCGAGACGTTTTGAAAAAAGAAGTTGAATATTTATTGCAACATGGATTAGCAGAACCCAGTTCAAGTCATTACAGTTTTCCTTGTGTGTTAGTGAATAAACCAAATGGCTCATTTAGGATGTGTACTGATTATAAGAAACTGAACTCCATCAGTGTGGCTGACAATTGTCCCTTACCTCTTATTGACCAATTGCCAGAAAATATTGGGCAAGCCAAGTTTGTTTCCAAAGTAGTGAAACAGCTACAAAAAATTTTTGGGCATGGCTGGATTTTATCACCGACTCTGTCCAAGCAGCCATAGTAGCTCCCCTGATTGATTGTTGTAACAACCCGGGTGGGCCGTAATGCAGGTTCTTTAACATACTCAGGACGGGGCTGTCATGACTGACGGCAGATGCAACAAACAAAGGAGAAAACAACAAAAACAATAAAATGAGCTTAATATTAATTTATTTTTGCAAGTATTTACAAGTGAGTCAGGTCTGGTAAAAGATAAAAACCATAAGTACAAAAAAAAAAAAAGGCAGCACTAAAAAAAATCAAGTTAAATAAACAATTAACTTTATAAACAAAAAGTAGCTTAAAAAAAAAAAAGCAAAAATAAACAACAGCAGGCAGAAAAAAAACCAAACATACGTCCTCCATCGGGGCACCAAGACAGCCCTCAGCTGCGCAACAGGGACAAGAACCCACCAACCAGAATACCCGATGGAGACGTCAGGACAGCCTCACGCTGTCATCAAAGATGAGCAGCTCGTGGTCACACGACTACTCATGGTCACACTCCACCTCTACGTCGTGCTCCATTTCGTAGGCGTGCTCCAATTTGCTGCTCAAAAACTCGACCAACGTCGACTCCAAAAACTGCCTGCTGCTGCTGCCACTGCCGCTACTTTCGCTGCCCTACCAGACCCGACTGACGAAAGAAAAAATGGCAGCTCACCGACGAGAACATCAAAACAAAAAAACTTGAAGGTAAGGAGGCAGCAATCCACAAAGGGAACGAGCGGGGAACCAGCAGTTCCCGCAAAACCATCACTTAACGTGACACCTCCCCACCTAAAAGAAAAAAAAAAGATTATTTTTTTTTTTTTACACTCATGCTCCCCTCCAATGCCGTAACAACCCCGCCAGCCAAAACAGAGCCGCCCTGTCACGGTCGCCATTGTAAGAACCCGAGTGGGCCGTTATGCAGGTTCTTTAACATACTCAGGACGGGGCTTTCATGACTGACGGCAGATGCAACAAACAAAGGAGGAGAAAACAACAAAAACAATAAAGTAAGCTTAATATTAATTTATTTTTGCAAGTATTTACAAGTGAGTCAGGTCTGGTAAAAAGATAAAAACCATAAGTACAAAAAAAAACAAAAGGCAGCACTAAACAAAATCAAGTTAAATAAACAATTAACTTTATAAACAAAAAGTAGCTTAAAAAAAAAGGCAAAAATAAACAACAGCAGGCAGAAAAAAAAAATACCAAACATACGTCCTCCATCGGGGCACCAAGACAGCCCTCAGCTGTGCAACAGGGACAAGAACCCACCAACCAGAATACCCCGATGGAGACGTCAGGACAGCCTCATGCTGTCATCAAAGATGAGCAGCTCGTGGTCACACGACTACTCATGGTCACACTCCACCTCTCGTCGTGCTCCATTTCAGGGCGTGCTCCAATTTGCTGCTCAAAAACTCGACCAACGTCGACTCCAAAAACTGCCTGCTGCTGCTGCCACTGCCGCTACTTTCGCTGCCCTACCAGACCCGACTGACGAAAGAAAAACGGCAGCTCACCGACGAGAACATCAAAACAAAAAAAAAACTTGAAGGTAAGGAGGCAGCAATCCACAAAAGGGAACGAGCGGGGAACCAGCAGTTCCCGCAAAACCATCACTTAACGTGACAATTGTGTACCCATACTGTGTAGAGATAGAGAACATTTTTGGAAAGAACAATGTAGTTGTCAATTATTTATCCTGTTCCAAACCGTTGGATTCAAACCCGGGATAATTAATCTTCTGGGGGGAGGAATATAATGATATGGCTTTATAACGTATATGTTTTCTGTATTTTCTCTTATATTTGTCATCTGTTGCCTGTTGAAATATCAATCTCAGATCTTAAAATAGTTGGTTTGACTGTGTGATTGTAGAGATAAGATACATTTTGCTGTAAGGATCATGTTTGCACAGCTGGGTTGGCTAATATTTATTCAGGTGTCAGGTGTCAACCAGGGTAACCCCCTCTGTTTTGAAGGGTCACGTCAAACCACTTAAGTTGTCATCAAAGGAGAGAGGAGGTGACAGGTCTAGATAATATTTGTGGACCGAGACGAGGGTTTTGCAAAGGTTTGTTTCCTTATCTACTTAAACTGTCATTAAAAAGAGATATGGGGCGACAGGTTTAGATAACAGTGGTTGACTCCAAAAGCTTGCTGTTTGAACAAGTGTTAAGACAGGAAATCCCCTGTCAGCTATGATGACAGGTTAAAGAGCCCTCTCTGACCCTTGTGGCTTTTCCCTTATCCAGGGAAATTTCTCCTGTTATTTTTTTCCCTCTTGGGAAGATTCCCCGGGGTTTTTCCCAAAAATTGTCTTAGTGGCAATATAAATTTCTTTTAAAGTAGAATCTGGGAGGCTTTCATTGTTGCAAGAGACCTTGTAGGAGTCACCTGGTTGATCTCTCTCTCACTCTCCCTCTCTTATCCCCTCTTCCTTCAGAAGAGAGTAAAATTTGTAACATAAATTACTGAGGTCACTAGTAAGAATGTACCCTTTTTAAGATCTGATCATAGTAAAAGTGTATTATAAGGGTAGCAGGCATCTCATAGAAAGTGAGTTTTTGTGAATTTTACAAAGGTTCTCACAAGCTTGTGAGAAGTAAAGTGGATTTTGCTTATTATTACCATGGTAAAATAAGAACCATCAGGGAGATTTTGCCTTAGTGAAATTATTGTTGATAAATCTTTTGCGCATTTTTGGTGTGTTCTTGTTTTTTGTGTGTTCTTGTTTTGTGCATTTTCTTGTGTGATCTTGTGTTTACAATTTCATAGTTTTACCCAAACTTTTGTGTTGGTGATTTAAGATTTATTTGCTTAACATTTTACATATTTTTGATACTTTAACATTTCATTACTTGATTCAATTTTCATTTGTTAAGATTTCCTTTTCAAATCTTGAGCAATTCTTAATAGTTTAAATTTTGCTTAGTTAACGTAATTTCTTGATAAATTAAAGTTTTGTGAATTAATCTTGTTTAAGAATTAATTGTATCTTGTGTTCTTTTCAAGCAATGGTAAATTTTTCAGATTGTGAATTCTAATTATAAATTTTAGAGTTAAAAATAAATTTTTGTATTTAAAACCATTAAACACAGTGTTTCATTTATTGACCACCAGTGAATAGGGTCATTTGTGCATGCATAAGGCAAAGTGATAAACATGTTTCGTTCCCTTTAGTTTTACTAAAGTGAATTAAGACCAGGGAAACAATTATAGTTGTTTGATGGAGTGATGCCCTTTTTATCTAGTATATTTTAATACCTCACACATAACTTGATAAAGTTGGTTTGATTTTTTCAAGTGATAATTAAGTTTTAAAGGGATCACTGTTACCTTCAGAGTGTTCAGTTGTAATTTTGTTATGAGGGTTCAGGTGTCTGGTTGAGGTAAATTTTTGGATTTTGTGACTAGTTGTGTGATAAACAGGTACTTGCTATACTTCGTGACAATATATATATATATATATATATATATATATATATATATATATATATATATATATATATATATATATATATATATATATATATATATATATATATTATATATATATATATATATATATATATATATATATATATATTTATATATATATATATATATATATATATATATATAAATATATATATATATATATATATATATATATATATATATATATAATATATATATATATATATATATATATATATATATATATATATATATATATATATATATATATATATATATATATATATATATATATATATATATATATAAATATATATATATATATATTATATATATATATATATATTATATATATATATATATAAATATGCATGTTTATATACATATACATATATATGTGTGTGTGTTTGTGTGTGTAACTGAATCACGAAAATATGGAACGTAATGAATATATAAATAAAGATAAAATCCACAGAAGGAAACACTTGAGTGCTGCGGAGGCCTTTCGACTCTGTATTTACTTAGCAGACTGAAGAAATATAGAAGTAAGTTTACAAGAAAGCTCATATAAATGACAGATGGGGATTACAAAGGAAAAATATGTACCTGGAATCCAACACAATTGAAGAATTAGTAGAAGTGCCAAAACAGGGTTACATATTTAAGAATTTTTCAAAGGATTAGGATCAACCTTTTAGAAGCAGGGACAGGACAATTAAAAGATTATACAAGGGGGTGACTGATCACCCAAAAAAATTAGTACAACAAAATAATTCTCTTTTCTGCAAACAATAAAAATTTTTGCAAGATGAACACTTTTACAAATAAAAAATTATATTAAAAATACGAATACATAGAAAATACCTATTTGGTAACTAATTTGTAATTAGTTCAGTGATTTTATCTTTTAGGTCATTCTTGAACATTTTTCTAATACAGGGGTCCAAATAATACACGCCAGGGCAAAGGTTAAAACTACTGCTGAAATTAAGCTGGATAATGGGGACCAATAGATTTCTGGAAGAGGTCTTTCGATCTGGCAATCACTGAACTTTCAGTCCAATTTATCCTGTGAGTTTTCACTTAAATGAATGAATATAGCATTGGATGTTTGTCCAGTTTTGATTTATCACTTATGTTGCTAAACGTTCTAAATCTTTGCTAGATTGGCCAATAAATTCATGGAATTTTATATATTATGTTGTTGTTTTCTTTAGGGCTATTTTTATTAACATTCCTTTTAGTGTGTTATTATAGGAAAAAAACGAGGTTGAAGATTTTAACAATGACTTTGTTTTCAAACCACTAAAATAAGGCAAGCTAAGGATGTTTTGTATGTTACTTTCACTAAAAGATTGAAAGTAACATGGATATAACCCTATATATATTTTGCTAGTAACACTTTTGAAAACATAAAAATATTTGTTAAAATATATATATATATTTTCCTATATATATATAATTGCATAAAGAAAACAACAACATAATATATATTGGCCAATATTTTAGATATACGTATTTTTTTAATATAATTTTTATTTGTAAAAATGTTGAACCTTTGCCAGAAAATTGTCTATTGTTTACTTCAAAAAAAAAGAAAAGAAATAAAAAATTTGTTGCACTAATATTTTTATGTATTTCTATTTTTAATATAATTTTTATTTGTAAAAATGTCATCTTGCAAAATTGTTATTGTTTGCAAAAAAAAAGTATAATCTTTTAATTGCCCTGTCCCTTTTAATTGTCCTGTCCCTGCTTCCGAACGGCTGATCCTAATCCTTTGTAAAACAACTTAAATATTTAAACCTGTTTTGGCAGTTCTACTAATTCTTCAATTGTGTTGGATTCCAGGTGCATATTTTTCCTTTGTAATCCCCATCTGTCATTTATATGAGCTTTCTTTGTAAACTTACTTTTATATTTCTTCAGTCTGCTAAGTAAAGGACGACAGAGTCGAAACGCCTTGCAGCACTCAAGTGTTTCCTTTCCTTCGTGGATTTTATCTTTATATATATGTGTATATATATATATATATATATATATATATATATATATATATATATATATATATATATATATATATATATATATAAATAAAACATCATTCTCGTTTTGCCGCTTTGTAGGTTTCGAGGGTACAGAATTCTGACTACTCAGTAATTATCTCTGAAGAATAATAAACAATACCTACGCTGCCGGGTGGCATATTCCTGAAATCTGGAAGAAAATAAACCTCTCGTATATTAGAACCAATCAGAGCGTGATTTGGAGCAGTGACCTCGTGAAACTCCGCCCTCCTAGTAAGAGTCAGTGCACGCTATGGAAATAGCAATTCAGACCTAGCACTGAAAAGTTAAGTATACCTTAGTTTTACCAGACCACTTAGCTGATTAACGGCTCTCCTAAGGCTGGCCCGAAGGATTAGACTTATTTAACGTGGCTAATAACCAATTGGTTACTTAGCAACAGGACCTACAGCTTATTGTGGAATCCCAACCACAATATAGCGAGAAATGAATTTCTATCACCAGAAATAAATTTCTCTAACTCTTCATTAGCCAGCCGGACAGTCGAACTCGGTCTAGCGAGTGGTAGGCCACAACTCTACCGACTCGCCGTCAAGCGTCTGAATTCAATAAAAACTCCAAACCAGTTGGACAGTTTGCTGCATTGCACTGGAAGTGCAATAAGGAATGGTGGAGCTGGGCGAGGTAAGATACCTTGTCAGCCAACCTCCATCGCAAGACGCTCAACTGGCAGGCCAAGAGGAGCTGCACCACTCTTTATAAAGGCCGTCATCCAACAGGTGCTGGCTGTGTCATCACAACCCAAACGTCTCCGTAGTTTGGCTCACAACATTTCTTGCAACGTGGCTAACGGAAAATCTCATGGCACAAATCATTGAGTGAAAAATAGTGATACTTATGTATTTTTTTTATTGGAATATTTTTAATTCAAATGCAAAGGTGGAAACTTATTTTCCGCTTTTTATTTCTCTCGCTTCACAATAGTTTTTGATTAGTATTAAAGCATCGTATTAATTTTATGTATTTATTATAGCTCTGAAGACAAATGAATTATTCAATTTTTATTGTGTCTGGTTGACAACGGAACTGTGTAATTTGGATTCGATCAACTTTGGTATGATGTACAGTATGAATAATCTTTTGTATATAATTTTTTTTCTTATATTCCAAGCTATGCAGTTGCTTGGTCTGTGTTGATTTAAAAATTTACCATGAAATATCAGCAAAGGAAAACTTGTTGGTATCCGAGGCTGCAATGGTAATATGTATAAAATAAGCAAAGCAAAAGTTGTGCATAGTTTAGGATATCTGCACAACAAAACCTGTGCATAGCCTAGGTTACAATAGATATGGTAAATTTGTACGTTACGACTTATCTGTGCTAAAAGGTAAATTTTATGTTTTCTGGTATATTTTTCTTTGATTAGAATGAATTTGCTACTTATTTCCGTTGGATATTATTAACAGATGTGACTTTTTTTTCTTACTTATTTCAACATAGAATCACCCCAGCCTAACCAAACCCAACCACCTAACCTAAAATAAAGATCTATATTTCCTGTCTCACACTATGTATACCTCCGAACATGACTTACCATCTGTATTCTAGCCTAACCTGACTTTAAATAGGTAAATTTCATAAACATTGAGTCAAAACTACAAAACAATCACAGAAAATATATATGTATATAAGCAGCAAAGAACAAATCAGCTTGCAGTGGAAATATATATGATCAACAAAGCATAATTTGCGCATGCTGGATGGTGCAATGATTCCAATGAAAATTCAGTTAAAGTAACAAAAATCTTAAACTTTCAACCTATATTGGTCTACTTCATGTACTAAATGCCTACATGTCTAGGCCAATATGAGTAGTTAAGTAATTTCAAGGGGTGAAGTATTATGTAATGATGCAGCTGATTGCCAGCAGCTCTTCTGCGTGTTTTTCATTGAGCGATGTTGCCATATGCCTTCCGTATCTCAGTACCTTTTTAATAACTATATTTACCAATATTATAACTTATTATATTAGATTATATTTTCAAAACTGGTGCTTCTGCATGAATTAAGAAAATTTTACAGGTGATAGCAGCTCTTTTGCCAGTTTTTCGAGCAATGTTGCCATATGCCTTGCGTCATCTCTGTTCCTTTTCAAATCACACCAGGGTGATTGGCTGGTACTAATATTTGAGATTGTCTTATTTTAATAACTTCCAAACCTAACAGGATATATGATTATATCTTCAAAACTGGTGCTTCTGCATGAATTAAGAGAAATTTTACACTTGTTAAACACAATCCGAGTCTCACGACGTCACCAATAAATCACAGACCTGATTGGTTTTATCCGATTATATTTTCTTCCAAACCTCAGGTTTGCACTTGGATGGTGGCTAGGCAAGAGACATCTATAACTTATAAACTCAATCCGAGCCTTGTACCAGTAAGCCAAGACCTTTATTTTGGCTGATTATATTTTCCAAAGGTTTGCACTTGGAGGTGCTACATACATCTATAATTATATATATATATATATATATATATATATATATATATATATATATATATATATATATATATATATATATATATATATATATATAGATAGATACATACATATATATATACGCATGTATGTGTGTGTGCATGGAATTGTAATAGCCACAATGCCATCTTAACTTCTCGAATTCTTCACATACTTTTTGGATAAGCTTGTCGCTACAAAACCTGAGGTGTGAAAATATGAAGAAACTCTGATGTCCGTAGCAGGACTCGAACCCGCATTCACAGTATCAGAGCGAGGGCACAGTGCCGACGTGATCTTGTTCCGGATGCGGGTTCGAATCATGCTACGGACATCAAAATTTCCTCTAATTTTGCATTTGGATCTCAAGCTCTGCAGTGAGGTTTGTAGTGACAAGCTCATCTAAAAAGTGTGAAGAATTCAAGAAGTTACGACTGTATTGTGCTATTACAATTGCACATGTATCTGGTAAAAAGTGACAAGAACATTCTGTAACACATATATGTGTGTGTGTGAGTGTGTGTTTACACGTGGCAACCATTAATCTAAAAAATGTGTATGTATGAAATCCTAAGTGCAACTTCTTTTCCAGCACCGCCTCCCATTTACGGCTAAAAGACGCTTAAAAGAATTTCGTATTTCTTTTTCCTGAAGATTATCCCACTGAAAGAGCATTTCCTTCCGGAGCCTTTTCTTTTTATTGCTCAAAGCAAACGTATAAAGTATTTTTTCCCACTTTCACGCTAAAATACGCTCCTAATTCCCCTCTTGATTTTGGTTTAACCTGATTTCGTGTTGAAGAAAAACAGGAATTGTAAATAGGATAGCGACGCAACGGAAGCCTATAAATTTATGTTTGCAAGAAATCCAGATTTTCAAAAATGAACTCAGCAGTAAGAACGGGGTATAGCAGCGCTGGGAAAAACAGAGAATGGCAAAAGTATTTCTGGTAGGAAAAGAGCTTTGAAAATATTCCTAAGAATGAACAACCAACAACCAACACTGAAGTATTCCTAGAGAAGAGAGGCCTTACTAATACCTAGAAATGTATGAGAAGTGTTGGGCATGCAGCATGGTATTTAAAAGGGGATAAAAACTAAGCATGGAACAAAGACTGTAAAATGTCACTCTGGAGAAGCTTTGAAACGCAAAACATCATGAAGGAACTGATCTGTAACAGTTGTGCTGGCTTTTAAAATAGTCTTAAGACAGAACATTGATTTATAACGTGAAACTGGGCATGTGGTTAAAAATCACACCAAGAAAGGATAAAACCTATAAAATACTGTTTTTGGGGGTGAGTATTTCTAGACTCTCATTGGGAACACCGGGGTCAAAATGTTTTGGCTGTAATCATCGTACTGATATCTAATATCAGTACCCAACCAATGGAGAGTTCTGGATGTGGATTACTTGCACACTGTCATATGCTAATGAAGTATCCTATTTGTTGGACTGTATAATTTAATATAAAAACATTACACTTGCTATATATTTTATGTCACATAACACTACTTTTGGAATCTGATCTAGGTCAGCAGTATCCACATGTGGTAGTACCTTGGATTTTTTAAAATAACCTTCGATTGTTTGCAAACTTCCATATTTTATTAAACTATACATTCTAGAATCAATATCAATATTCATAACTAACGTCAAATAAGTCAACCCAAACCATCAAATTAACAAACTATTTCATCTTATTTTTGCATGTTTGTCCGAACTGTCCCTTAAGTACATATATTGTGATTTCTACCAAC
>NC_089794.1:48624541-48632041 GCF_040412425.1 Macrobrachium rosenbergii | reverse complement strand
GGGAGACTTGAGACTTCCACGTCCGAATATTCAACTCTTCCCTTATTTTCTAAGACGCTTTCTCCCCCTACGTTCTACTTTCATGTTAAAGTATACAAAGAGTCCTTCCTGAGGATAAAATTCTCTACTTGTAAAGACATTTCTGCTCCGTGATGAAATACTTGTAAAGGTGAGAGAGAGAGAGAGAGAGAGAGAGAGAGAGAGAGAGAGAGAGAGAGAGAGAGAGAGAGAGAGAGAGAGAAGAGACTACCGTTTTAAAAGAAAAAATTCTGATTCAGCATCCACAAGTACTTGGGATGTGAACCTCCCAAACAAAGACTTTCTTACGAGACGCTCATGTGAAAAGGGAGGGAAGATGGAGTCCTAACAGACAGACCGACAGACAAGTACGCAAATGAATACAGATAACTCGCTCTGTTGAAAGAAATATTGACGGGAAGGACTTCCATTTCCAGGAAGCCGGAGAAGGCTTCTGCGTAAGATGGCGAAGCGGTGAAAATTCACACTCTTGAGTGAATAGTTAAAAATGAATATGGTAATGACTGACGTCTACGTTTTCTTTTCTCTCTCTCTCTCTCTCTCTCTCTCTCTCTCTCTCTCTCTCTCTCTCTCTTCTTTCAGGAAGAAAATGGAACTAAAAGATTATCACCAAATGGAAGGGAGAAAATCCTTTCCTAAACCAAAGAGACTCTTTCAATTAACTTGCCACATCCTGGTTTCTATGAATGAATATTTTCTTCCGGGGCGGCAAGTGTATTCACAGCTCCCTAAAAATCATTCTTTACCTACCTTACCTAGGAAGAGTCAGGTTGCCGTCCAATTTCCAGTCTTATTTATTGTCAGTATCAGGGATATAAATAGGATATAAATTACACTTTCCCACTCCACCTCAATTTTTCCTTTCGCTTCCATGTTTTCAGGATATAAATTTTAAATCCAAATCATAACTGACTTACGCCTTCGAGCGTCGTAGGTTCCACACCTTCCTTAACACACTACAGTCGATCAATAGGTTAAGAGGTCCATAAAAGAACCAGCCACTCATCTGAGAGAGAGAGAGAGAGAGAGAGAGAGAGAGAGAGAGAGAGAGAGAGAGAGAGAGAGAGAGACCGCCCCTCCAGTGACTTCTCGAAGAGTATGGTATATTTATCGAGAAGGCTACAGGGGTCGTTCACACAAAATAATTTAGAGGAAGACCACATCGTACATATATATATATATATATATATATATATATATATATATATATATATATATATATATATATATATATATATATATCTATTATGTATATATACATATACATATATGTATATGTATATATACATAATAGATATACATATATATATATATATATATATATATATATATATATATATGTATATCTATTATGTATATATACATATACATATATGTATATATATATACATATATATGTACAGTATATATATGCGTGTGTGTGTTTGAACATATACATATATATATATATATATATATATATATATATATATATATATATATATATATATATATATATATATATATATATATAAAATACATATATTATATATACACATCCACACACACATATACATATTATATGCATCTTTTTTCAATGAGTGTAAGCAGACTACATGAATTTTTTCATTAGCAATCAATTTGAGAGGCAAATTTTTTTATTGTAAATGTCATTAAATGTATTAACAGTTATATCTGTAACAACAAAATGGCTTCTTAATACTGGAATAAAATCTAGTGTTGCAAAGTGTATCAGAAAGGTTATGAGAGAAAACTGAAGCTACGGATAAAAGATAAGCACTTCGCGAAACAAGTGGCCCTTGATTAGACAATGTAATTAAGTTTTTAAGTGCTGAGGCGGGATCTGTCCTGTTAGAAAGATTGGTCGTTTTCAGGTCGCACAGATGTGCGCCATTATCTGCCGTGAACTTCGAGAATGAAAATGAATTAGGTTGACAATACTTTAGCTATTATTTTCTTAGGCCCTGTGACATGGCCCTCCTCTCAAGCAGCCATACAGCACCCGATAACCTACAACTTCCCACAGTTCCTGTGACGAAAACATCAAACCGCTCTCCACCAGAACTAGATCGTCTTCTCCACTGATGTTTTCGGGTGATATAACCAGGAACCTCTGAGCGTAACTTTCTGCGCATTAGATGTTGATGTTAAAATGCCTGTTTGAAGTATTTCATTCTTCCCAATTAGCCTCCTTCGTTATGAGCTTAACTCTGAGGCAGATGGGACGGTCTACTGAATGCTTTCCCTTAACTTACAAGAAAAAGGCAGCGGAATGGAAAAGGAAATGCTTAGCAGTCCCGCCCTTCCATAACATTTCTTACAAATGAGTGACGCACCCGTGCCCTTAATTGAGGCAGCTCGGTTTCTCAGGTAGCCACATGTGCTGCAGATCCAGCAAGTGGCTCTCCGTAAGCTTGGGTCGAGTTCCCTTATTTACTAGTTCTCTCTAGAATACTTTACTTTCTGGCCCAAGGTATTTACGTTTTACTTATTTATTTTATCGGTTCATTATTTTCCTTGCTAGTGTTATTCTTATACCTGTATTCAGTATTCACCAGTTCCCCTTCTTTTACTGGTCTTTTCTATCATCAGTTTTTGGCCTTCCCTCCGCTGGAGGCTTATTAGCCAAGCTACGGCCTTTTACTCTGTCCCACATCAGCATATGCAAATTATGGAGAAAGAATAATCAACGTTTTACTCCTGAAAAAAAATATGTACCGCTCGCTTTCTGATGGAATTTCAGCATTCCCAACTCCTTCCTTGACGTATTGATTCCTTTCCGAAACTTTATAGGCTTCACAAAAAGGAAGTAAATAACCGGAACGCTTTTCCTTTTCCTTCCTTCTCCTCTTCTTTCTTCGATGGAATACGAGCCGGGAGCAGAAATTGAAATTCCTCAGAAGACCTGAGGGTCTCATGTAAAGGGATGCTGAATAAAAAAAAAATGAAGAGGTAACATTTTCGGTCATGTATTTTCTCGGCTATGGTTTACTTTGGTTTTATCTTTTTTATTTTTATAATTTTGTAGCATTTACAATTTTTTTCTTGGCTCGCTCCAGATTTTCCATCTCGCCCTCACTGGTTAGTTATTTTTCAAAAGTGGAGAAAAGAATTTTATGCATTCATACTTGCAATCAACTTCACTTCAAGCCTTCATTGTCAAATCATCCGAAATATTTCCCTGGATTTCGCGTTACGCGTTATAGGGTCTACTGCCACAGATGAGGAGGAGCACGTGCGCTAACAGTAAGAAAATGAGAGAGAGAGAGAGAGAGAGAGAGAGAGAGAGAGAGAGAGAGAGAGAATCAATAAACTTTTCTTCGCAGGTGACGAAACCCTGCCCCTGAGCCAAAGGGAGATTCAAGGTACACCAAGTAAACCACATCATCAAAAAGCGAGCGAGGTGTCTGGTCCTAGCCCTTTCATTTCCACGCCCGCCGATTCATTCTCGTGCATCCTATGGAACGAGGCAAGTGTAATGAGAAAACAAATTGTGAGCATGAATTTGAACCTGCAAACTGCTATGGCCGTTTCCAAATTGCTGTTAGTCCCTCCCCTCCGAGTGGTTGAAAGCAGCAGGTAGACAACATGCGCACGTAACTCAGGATGTTTCCATAATCTTATTACAGAGAATTTACTTCTTTATTTAATGCTTCTGTGTTGCAAAGGCATACTAAAGAGGAGCCATGTAGTCCTGTCTAAAACCTTTTAAAAGGTTTCATAATTCCTGAGTTTACGTGCAATTTCTTTTTATATTTCTATGCTGTTATCACCAAAAATGTTTTGGAAACAATTCAAATACAGTATTTAAGAATATAGTTCTTAGCAGTGAGCCTCTCAGAAGCTCAAAATTCAAGCATTCGAATCTCTAGATGAAGTCGGATGGAAGGAAAATAGTCAGTGAAACATAGACATTTAATTGGGGCCATTTCAAACACAGTATTCATGAAAACTACAACGTTCTTCCATTGGAACCCCTGCCACACAATTCTTGGATTAAAAATAGTTATGGGTACACTTTCAGTTACGTTCCCATATCTACCGATCAATCTTAGTTTTTGTCTCGGCTTCCTATTTTATGCAATATATCACTGCAATCTGCCTAACCCACTTAAGATTTGTTAAAATCTACATTTCCTAGCTGCAAAATGGTCCATTTACTTAGATGTTCTCCTTGCCAGCAAGGGAATGCTGCAACTATTAAGGCCAATCCAGTTAATGACTACAAGATTCCCATTCAAGAATATTTCCCAAAATATGCAGAAGTATTCTTTAATGTTTCAGTCTCCATCTCATTTTGTTGCTTTTATTACAGAAAGTATAATTAAATGACAAAAGGTCACCGGCTCTTCCTGTGAGCACGTACCTCCTATTATCAAACACTCCATTCCATTATTACGCCTGTAAATTAGTGTTCCTATTCGCCACTGGTTCACGTTAAAAACATACATAGATAACAGACTGGAATACATGCAGGTATGCCGGAGAGTTTTATTTCAGTGGAGCTCAGTTCCCGCAGCAGCTATACCGCACTCATCTAGATGGAAGAACCAATTCCGTTCCTTATACCGAACCTGGAGTCACTTCAGTTGTTCTAGATTCTAACGCATCACTCGCTCGATTACCAATCACCATATACAAGTAACTGGATGATAAGAAATCTATATCACCCTCGCTCTCTTTTCTAACGTCTTTCCCTGGCACAAATGATTTGAGCTGCTTTGACAAGTGGGCTCTTTTGTAAAATACATACGAGAAATTAATATTCGTTCTTGAAAGAGAGTTTTAGATGTAACAAAATATAATACAGCTGTATCTCCTTTTATTACTGAATAGACATCATATCAAGGCATATTATGAAATATATAAGTAAATGTATATACGGACGAAACCAATACTTCAGGAAGCAGAGCAAGATGGTCTTCCATTAACGTAGCTATCTTTCATGTTTGCAAAGCTCTAAATTAAATATATGTTGAAAACATGAAGCATGAAAATACTTTGCTAAAATAAAATACGGACATTGAAAGATTCAACGGGAAATCATATTAAAATTCTAAAAGGTTACTGTCCCCTTCTCGAAGAGCACACTGGGCATTCTCTCTCAGGGTGATTTCAACTTTTTCCTCTCCTGTTCTTTCGGAACACTGAATTTGGCTTCATTTCCTTCCTTTGCGTCAAATGAATCGCTTTTCGCTCTCCACAATCCGAGAGTTCGGTTCTGGAATGAAATCTGATTGTCATGATTTGAAAGGAAAGGAACTTTTTCTTATGCTGGGCTCAAGAAAGACTCTCTCTCTCTCTCTCTCTCTCTCTCTCTCTCTCTCTCTCTCTCTCTCTCTCTCTCTCTCTCTCTGTTATTTTTCTGTGGATTAAAATACGAGTTCACTCTTCTTCATGTGACCCCCACCTTTGTGTGTGTGTGCGTGTGTATGTTTGTGTGGGTGTGTGCACAATGCCGTGACTTCAAGTAAGATTTCCACTGTGTGTGTGAATTGAAATACGATTTCTCTTCCTCCACTCTCTTTCCTTGTTATTCTGCAGAGGCTTCAATTAAGATTGTTTTCACTCTCTTATGTGTCTCTTTCTGTTTCCCTTTATGCTTTATGTAGCTTTGAATAATATTTTTGCATCTCTCTCTCTCTCTCTCTCTCTCTCTCTCTCTCTCCTCATAAATAAACATATCTATCTATCTATCTATCTATCTATCTATCTATCTATCTATCTATCTATATATATATATATATATATATATATATATATATATATATATATATATATATATATATATAAATACGTACATATATATGTGTGTGTATGAAAGTACATATGTATGTATCTGTTCCTATGTATACATATATATCAACTAATTTCAAAAGAGAAAAAGAAATCATGGCATACATCAGGGACACATCCCCCACCCTTTTTAATATATAGATTCTTACATAGTTATTGTTTTCATACCCTGACATAATAGATGTAACATTCTGTGAGCCAAAAGAATTGGAAAGCTAATCTAATAAAAACACAGAATAGACTAGCAAATTACAGTAAAACAGTGAAAAATACAAAAGGAGCAGAAATTCCAATTCGGTATTCGCACCTAGCACTCCCTCCGGATATAAATCACAAAATAACATTTTCCATTTAAAGTGCCAACTTGACGAAGACTCATTTTCATACGTTGCACATTTAAATCTATTTCTGCCATCCTTAGTCTTACTTCTCGTATCTTTGAAATATAATATTTCTTCAAGCTACATGTACACAAAATGTATCTTACTTACTTCCGGTAAATATCCAAAATAAGTAGCTGGAAGTTTTGCAAACAAAAACCTCCTGTACATTAGATACCACAACATGCACAAGTATACGGAAATAAAATTGAAGCAGGCAGTAAATGTTAATTATTCTAACAATCCCACACACGGTCGAAATCTTGAAAAGAGACTGCAATATTAAGTATTGTCAAAGGCCAGAAGAGTGCAAATATAAGGAGAGATTAAAAAGGAAAGCTAACATTTAACCTTTACAGCCATTTCTGAGAGAGAGAGAGAGAGAGAGAGAGAGAGAGAGAGAGAGAGAGAGAGAGAAACGGGACACAAAGGAAGACTCACCCATGGCGTCCTCGGGGAGGTGAAAGAGGATGACGATGAGGACACGGAGGACGAGACCGGTCGTCTTCGTCGTCGTGGGCAGGCAGTGAGAATGTCCAGAGGAAAAGGAGGAAGAGGAGGAAGAGGAAGAAGAAGAGGAGGAGGAGGAGGAAGAGGAGGAGGAGGAAGAGGAGGACCACGAACCAGAGTTGACGGAAGCCGAGGCACGGATGCCTCTAGGTATCATCTTTTGGAGAGATTCGTAGAATCTGCCTTAGAGTGAGCGAAGGGGCATTTCTTGAGACGCATTTTGTATCTTACATGTGCCCCCCGAAGCAATTCTTTCTCGTGACTGGGGTCCAGCGCGATGGCATCCGGGAGACGGAAGCGTCTCTATTTCTTCGGCAAATCAAAGACAATTTTCAAACGGTCTGGAATCTTCTGGCGAGAGAGAGACACTGGCGCTGCTTCATCTTTTCTAAGACTTGCCTGCTCTATCCATTAACCTGCAAAAGAATGACAGAAAATACTGAGCACGAGTAGCAGACTGTTCTGGATTGTGCAAGTACTCTACAATGACTGGATTCATCCATTAACAAGAGAAAGGGAAAACATGGTAATACATTGCTCTTTCACTATCTATTGCACCAGAGATTCCGGTTAAAGCTCAATATACATCTCCATTCTCTGTGAATGATGAGGTCCTGGAATTTGCTTCCAAGCGAAGCAGTGTGAGAGACAAATAACAACTTAGTTTTCTCCAAGTTAATTGTGATAAAAACACGCCAAGGAAATATCATGGCATTAATTAAAATGTAAATCATCTTAATGGGCACAAACATAAATAAAATGTCAAGATAAAATC
>NC_089794.1:48594541-48619541 GCF_040412425.1 Macrobrachium rosenbergii | reverse complement strand
ATAATTAGAGCAGACAAATCAAATCTGTTAAAAGCTCAAGTTTTTTGGACCATTCGCACGAATTATGGAGGGCAAATTATTTAGCGTCCAAGTGCAAAAAGCAGTTTCGGTGCTTACCTCTACAATCGTTTTGCGAGACCATTTTTTTCTTTATAAAGTAGTTGTGACTATGTGGCGACACCTGCATTTTACTGAATATGGTAATCTGTTCCAGTTTTCATGATACTTAGTTCATAGCGAGAGGTGCTCGTTTCCCACAGTGAAACTATATCTTACAAACAAATAAAGCTGATTTTATCATTGAGCAGCAGTCTCTTCATAAGGTTACACAAAGGTTAAAAAAAAGCATTCTGAATAAGTAATAAATCATTATGTAATAATGAAAAAAGAATTACAACACTAAAACATAACTGGCATTTAGCAACAGTAATATCACAAAGCAAAGATTTTTCTGAAAAATTAATGTGGCTGAAAACAATTTCTCAATATTTTATTTTCATTCCACAATTTATGAGTAATTTTCCGAACGAAGCAACCGTTTACAAACCCCTGAAATAGTGCCAACAAACAAACGAACAAATAAAGTTTATACGGTAATGTTTCCTCAAATTCCACGACTTCCTGCCGACGCAATTAACAAAGAAATCCAATATTTATTTATAGCGCAATAAAAGCATACGAAGCATCCTTTTGATGCCCGACTAAATTACCGACTTACTAAAAAAAAATGGAAAAGTTAACAAGTTACATGTGTTCCCTATGTAATAGCAACAACTTAATCACCTTTAAAAATCACATCAATAACAAACTAATTGATTGGACTGCACTGAAATCACTCATCTTTTTTTTAATTGACCTACTATTGCTTCTCAGCCATCTCTATAATCTCTACCTAAAGCAGTTTGGAATAGAACTATAAAAACAGTCAGCTGAGATATGGAAATAGATAATATAATAATCCATAAATGATTAAAATAAGACTGACGGAGACAGATCCAAATAATATATAAATAAAATATAAGAACACATCAGAGGTCTGAAATCCTAGAGATAAGGCTCACGAATTAGACCAAGTAATGAAACATACAGAACGTCATACCCTGAAATAAACATATCAGCTCCGAAACAGCTACTTGACGTTTGGAGTAGTATTACATGATCAGCTATGTAATGTGACTCGACAGATCGAGCAAAATATAAAAACATCTCATATTACAAATCAAAGGGATGTTGAGCTGTCGTGTTCAGGATGGAATAACTTGCATTATAACATCAACTACTGGTTTAACCAGAAAATTGAAAATTATGATTATATCCAATTGTAACTAGTAAGGCTTTAACATTCCTTTAGGCTTATAAGGACCTACAGTCCTCTGTCAGATTAGTACGCTACGGAAAAATAGAATTAAAAGAATTCATATTTATGTAACGAAAGCACGGAGTTAATTATCATTTTCCAAAAAGTTACAGTGGATCTACAGAGGGATAACATTTATGGTTGTTTAAATAATTAAAATTTTTTAACCTATGTCTCACCTATAAACTTAAAGCCTTGAAATTACCTGACATATGAAACAACAAACACTTTGAGGATTAATCTCTCTTCTTATTTTTAAGTTTATAGATACAAATATACATACATATATATATATATATATATATATATATATATATATATATATATATATATATATATATATATATATATATATATATATATATATATATATAGTGTGAGCACCACATGAGCGTTCATTTTTCCATTGTCAGGGTCAGGGATTATGCATATAGATGAAAACAATCCTCGTCGCACATCAACTTATCAAAGTAAAAACGCTAACAAAATGTAAATTCTTTACTGTGTATGAATATTTTACTAACATGGATATATTTGCTCGCGCGAAATATAGAGAAAATAAAATATTCAGTTTTACATTTACCTGCATAAAAAATTCAGCAAACAAAAATACATTTATCGTTGGGAATACCCCCAATAAAATCCAGAATTATTCGTTCCAACCGACATTCTACAACAATTTATATAACAGAATTTCTTCATGAATTTCTGCTCTTTTCAGAGCATGTTTTTTCGGCCAGTACATAAGCTTACTCATGTATTCCATAATGGTTTGCGCATGCGCATTAATCTTTGTACCATTGATTGTGACGTGTAATGACTATTGACAATCAAGTCTTAGCCTCCTCGAGGATCTTTGGGTGGATGACGTCTGTGATTTAAACTGATTTAAACATTCAATATTACTGTAGACGTTCTCGGTTCTTACCACACACTTATCTTGAGAATTCCAGAGACTGACGAATCTGCTTGTATGGAAGATTAATTAAAATACTTTCAAAAGGTAAACTTTTCATCAGATTAATTTAGCAAGTCCAAACTCAAATGTGCCTATAGCAATGAAATTTCACCAAGATTTTAGAGACTGGTCACGTAACTCGCAGGGCTTTACGCTTTAATCTATAAGCAAACAATATGTGAAGTGACCCTCGTGCACAAAGTTTGGGGAGTTTTCTGTTATGGCCCTGATTAATGCCTACGCAGACAATATAAGCAGACTTTGGCGGAGCAGGAGCTGTAATGAAAAGGGAAAGGACGAGGGGAGGGGAGAAAGAGTCCCTACTGGGCATTTTGTTTGGTCGAGAGCTCTCCAGTAGCTCTCCTTTTACTCAAAGGACTGAGGGGGCCGGGCCGATGTAGTCGGCCTTGTGGGAAATTCTGTTCATTCAAGTTGCACCGGAATAAGCAGCCTGGAGAGAAGCCGCCTTTTCATAGCACACGTTCTGAGTGCTCTTTCGTAGGACGCTGAAAGGGAATTTCACATTAGGCTTTGGGTTAAGTCGGTACAAAATAATTCCTCCGAATACTGAAGGGGAGGAAAAAAAAAAGGACTTGTATATTCTAAATTAGATGTGAAATTTTGTCCCTTAGGTTAGCACCAAAACACACCGTAACACAGGAATGGGGCGAATTTAGTCTTCCTTTTTCTTCTAATTCCCTATTTTCGGTGAATTGTATCAAGTTTAGACAAAGTGAAAAGGAGCAAATTCCTTGGCCTCTCTACCTCTCATTCATACCGATAATAGAGTGCTTACGACCAAGAAATATAATCCCCGCCTTTCATACTAAAATTAATCCTTCCGTGACAAAGACATCCCTTCATTCTTCAAAATGCAAATAACTAAAGGTAGTCTTAGAGGAATAAATCTTTTAACGCGATATTTTGCGCACCGATAAAGTTTTCCATCAATACTGTGAAGGAAACGTCACTACGCAACGTAGACGATCACGTTTGGCACAACGCTAAGAACTGCGCCAAAATGTTTGATCGTCTGGGACTTGTATCTGTACGATCTGCCCAAGCTCGTACACCGTGACATTTTTTTATATTCAGTAATATAAAGCCATAAATATCTTGAATATCCAGTTCACTACACCTCGGAAATCATTTACTCTCAACTGGAATTATAACTGATAAGTGTTTCGTCACCAGTATTGTGAATTTGACATTAAGCGATATTTGTGGCTTAATATTTGTGAAAATGAAAAGTCCCCATGTATGTGACAAAATTTCATAATTAGCCAAGTGTTACAAACTTACAAATCAGCTATCATGGTGGAGGTGGGATGATATTAACTGTAAATGCAAAACCTGACAGGCGTAAGTACAGCAGAGTCGATAACAATATATATACCTCTTTTGACGGCCCAGTGGTCGAAAGCTACTGTACTTCGTTGTTTCTAAATCCTACTGGTGACGAAGCACCTATTACCTATAATAATTCCCCTCAGGTGTAAGTTGTTCCTGAGGTATGGGGAATTGGATATCAAACGATGTTTGTTACTTAATATCTGTGGATGGATATATATATATATATATATATATATATATATATATATATATATATATATATATATATATATATATATATATATATATAAATATATATATATACATATATATGTATGTATTATGTATGTCTATATATATATATATATATATATATATATATATATATATATATATATATATATATATATATATATATATATATATATATATATATATATTATATATATATATACATATATATGTATTATGTATGTCTATATATATATATATTTCCGGACAGTCTAGTAGAACAAAATATGTGATGATCAAAATAAATGACAAACATAAGCCATCTGTATACTCTGGAAATGATACTGAATTCAGCGAAAAAAAAAATTATAACTGAAGGCTGCCTTTTGACCTTTCGACGTTATAAGAAAAAACTTGAAACTTAATCGAAGATTTCCAATTTTGTTCAAATACTTTTTTGTCTTTTTTCGTGTATTTCACCTCTGTATATGACAGACCTGTCAATAAGTATCAAACGATACTGAATTATTCTTGTTTACTGACTCTAAAGTTTTTGTGACCTTTAGAAATATTAATTAGAGACAAGAGTAAACGCATCTGTATGATGCATATACTTTTTCCATGCCAGCTGTTTAATGGAATATCAGTGTGTGACGTTGACTGATTGTTGAAAAGTAATTAATCGTTGAAATTCTGAATTCTGTCATTTTGAAATATAATTATACAGCGTATTATATGAAAAAAAAAATGCCTTGCTTTATTCTATATTAGTTTAGTGTGTTCATTACTCAACTCCATTCTGTTTGTTTGATATTTTTTGCTATGTACCGTTCTGCTACATTTATTGCCAGAATAACAAGTCCACAAGGCTGATTCTTTGCGGTAGAGCGAAATCTTAGTCGCGTCGAACTATAGGCTACTGCTGCAGCCTTAATCGCTCCCGTTTCCTTCATATGACGACCTATATGAAATTGGTCTGATATGTTTAAACCCATCTTTTAGCACTTTTATGCGCGTCTAAGAAACCGTAAAGATTATTCAATAACGGCAGTATTCTATAAACCTTGATTTAATGTTGTCGTAACCAAACAACGCACTTTTCATTTTACGAACAATAACCTTTATACATTTTATTTAGAAATACATCGATGCCTGATATAAATTCCCTGTAGCCTTTGTGGTTTCCTGTATAACATACAAACTGCATCAAAATCGCGATAATAAATTGCGTCCAAGCACTAACGCATAATTGTGAGTCTTTCCTTCATAAAATTCCTTGTGAATTCGCAAACAACGGATAATTTCAACGATCACGTAAATACGCGTGCAATCCCAAGTTATGTTTCTAAAGAACCCCAAATATAAATTACCTGCGTAACACACTTTGTCACGGAAATGTCGCGTGACTTTCCGGAAATGCAGATTTTCAGGCTGCTCAGTGAGGCACAATACACCACCGATTACCATAAGCTTTTCTTGGTGGGTTAGATAGATAGATAGAATATACAATTTAGACCGAAGGCCAAGCCCTGGGACCTATGAGGTCATTCAGCGCTGAAAGGAAAATTGAGAGTAAGAGGTTTACAAAGTGTAACAGGAGGAAAACCTCGCAGTTGCACTATGAAACATTGTTAGAGGAGGCGGGAAGTAAGATGGAAGAGCGAATATGAATGGAGGTACAGTAAAAGAAATGAAAAGGGTTGCAGCTAGGGGCCGAAGGGATGCTGCATAGAGCCTTAAGTAATGCTTACAGTACACCATGTGAGGTGCACTGACGGTACTACCCCCAAACGGGGTTCATGGTTAATTCCCCCTTTCTTGTTAAGGTAGTAATTAGAAAAATATACTGAAATTTTGTCAATATTTTTAGTCTATGATTTGGCCGGACGACGCAATTGTAAGTACCAAAGACCGGCCTTGCTAAATGACTTCTTAAATCATTCCCAAAGACGCGGCATTACCGAAACTATCGTGAAACGTCTTGAACTAAACATTGCATTACTCCCTAAGTTAATCGAACTCTCGTTAATCAAAAATGTTCTGTCAACTGATTGCATTAGAGTTCAATATTTTTATCCATTCATTTTCTGTAAATAACTCAGGATAAAACGGATAATCCCATACTTGCTCCATTCTCCCTGAATAGTTTTGTTCTAATCTTGCTGCAATTTCATCAACTCTATTGCAAATATAATGAATTAAGGTTTTCATGATGAAACTTATAACCACAATTGCCTGGTCTAAGTATTCTTAACAATTAATATTTTTTTACATATGTTTCCTTTGTAAAAAAAACTTCACACCAAAGATTTATCGTCAAAACAAGGAAAACAGAGTGAAAACATATGTTCTGGTTTGGCTTTTTCAACAAAAATACTTTTAGAATAAGTTTCTAAATCTCTCAATCAATTATCACAGAAATAATCTGGATAACAATTTCATTTCTGCCTCCAGAATTGTATTGACTTCTTCGTCTAGATATTTTGGTCTGATTTAAACAATCGTCTGCGGAGTAATGAATTTCCAGAGGATTCGTCTATTTTCAATTCAAACACCCTTTCTTTAAAATCAAGAATTGCCTTTAATAGCTGTCCTTTTATTATACGCTGAATCTTACGGATGCAACACGTCCATTTAGCTTTTGTAAGAATAGAAACCATAATCAAGTGTAGTGTAATTGCACATTTTATGAAACAGATATTGACCAAATTAACCTTCCGTTAGTTACTCTAAGTATTTTTCCAGCATGATAACTTGAAAATTTCTAGTCCCTTAAAATTCATTCTAACTGAGATATCTATAACTTTTTTGGCCGGAAGTTTACTGAGCGTATAGGTAATATGCTCATTGCAATATTAACATTTCTGGACAGCATTCTCTTGAACGTGTTTATAGACTTCTTCCGAAATCTTAAAGAATAACAGATCATCTTGTGCTCATTTAATAGCAATAACTGATATCGGGTACATTAAAAAACAAGAAGACTTTGCTTGGAATATCTCGTTCGCCTCCCCGAAGAGATTTACTGTGACCTGTAGACAACAATTTCCAAACAATAATTTCCAGAATCGCTGACAAGGAAAACAGTCAAACTACACCAGAATCATGAAGTTGATAACGTTCCTTAACACAAACAAACCACTACAAGAGTTCATGGAATAACATTGGTTCGGTACCGACGCGTTCATTTCAAGTATGATCAGGTGTTTCTTAGAATCACTTTAAAGAGGAAACATCTCGAAGGGACGGACGGCGTCATCAGCCTTTGAAAACTGACTTTTTGGCAACAGCACAGCGAGCACAGAATGGGTTTAGTAAATATGATAACTAGATTGTACGTCGAAAATTGATGGTGATGTTAACTGCACACCAGCAGGACAGCTTTCTTGAGAGAGAGAGAGAGAGAGAGAGAGAGAGAGAGAGAGAGAGAGAGAGAGAGAGAGAGAGTGACTGACGCGTTTACTAATTAACACATATAAATATGAGACCAAAGGGGAAATTTTCTTATAAAAATTTTTCGTGAAATATTAATTCACCAACAACTCATAAAAAATATTGACAAAGCTTACTCGTAAAATTATAAATGAAAATACAAAAGAAAAAGTTAATGTTCCGACGATAAACTGTATATTTTAGAGAGAGAGAGAGAGAGAGAGAGAGAGAGAGAGAGAGAGAGAGAGAGAGAAAGCAAAGGAAGTAACGAATGGTCGCAGCTGCTGCCAGTGGCAGTAACGAAACCTTGAGGTAATAGCTTTCTAGTAAAAAGGAAACCAATATCTGAAAAATTACACGCCTGCAAGTGCTCTGTTTCTTTGCCCCCTTTCTTGACATGACTAAAAAGATAATGGTCACCGAGGAAAACTCGGAGGAAGAAAAGAAACAGGGAAATTGTCAAGACCCAGGGCTTAATGAAAATACTGTGAAGGAAACGTCTACCTCATTTAGTAGCAAATTGTGTGTGTGTGTGTGTGTGTGTGTGTGTGTGTGTGTGCTAAGACTTTTTGCCCAATGTCTCGTCCGACGATTCTTTCGACCCACGTCTCTTCGCCCGGCTTTAGGAAAATGTAAAAAGTAAACATTTAGTAAATTCTACTCCTAACTTAATGAAATGACCAACAAAAACTGATTGTTAAATATAAAAATGGATAAATTACACGAAAGAATTTCTTTCAAAAAATCTATAAAAAAGGTAAAGTAAAAAACCCAGTAGCTCTTGGACTAAATTATGAATATAGTCCAAGAGCTACTCTGCAGAAATTCTATTCTACCTGAATCCTCGTTCGTTCCTCGATAGCGTGCTGACATTTTTGATGAAATCCCGCGACGAATCAGAGGCATTTTAGTTTGAATTAAACCTTCCACCTTATTCACGGTTTACACGAGACGTGTCGACAATTCTGAATGGTCCGTGAAGTTGCGTGCAGGTACTGTCAGTCAGCTGAGAAGCCTCAGCCGCTATAATACTAAGCGTGTTTGCTGCCATGCATTCCATGCTTCTTCTTCTCATCAGCAAATGCTACTCCAGCACTAAGAGAATCTACTTCGGGGGAAAGCAGGCGTTCACCAGTTACATTAACAACTTCTGGACCACTGTTTTCCGTCTTAGTAAGAATTCGCACTGAACACTGATGCTAAGTTACCTTAGTGTATACCGACTGTTAATCTTAATTTTCATTTCCGAAGTGACGGTAACCAAGAAATCTTGGTTAAGAAAAAACTGTCAGACCAAAAACGTCAGATACAGAGAAGCGTCAAGGAGATATATATATATATATATATATATATATATATATATATATATATATATATATATATATATATATATATATATATATATATATATATATATATATATATATATATATATATATATATATATACATATACTTACTTATACAGGTTAAATAAATTTGCAATAAGAGTTTCAGAGAGCATATATATATATATATATATATATATATATATATATATATATATATATATATATATATATATATATATATATATATATATATATATATATATATATATATATATATATATATATATATATATATTATATATATATATATATATATATATATATATATATATATATATATATATATATATATATATATATATATATATATATATCAAGGCAAATCCAGAGAAAACACAGCTGTCAGTGACACATTTATACTTTTCCTTTTCAAACACAGATGAACCCCTGTGCAGAAAACTTCTACAACATTGGCCATTTTGTCCACCTAAAGATCGGCCTGCAGCTCATCGACCAGCCCTACGCATACGACGCCTTTCATCTCTAACCTGCAAGCATTCTCGCGCTTCCTGTGTATGAATATCTCAGAACTCTGACCCACCCCATCACCTACGTTTACATTATTGCCAATCATTTTCCAAGTATCTCTCGTTTCCCACCCTTTCAATGCTTCTTACGTCACACTACGTGGACAATTAGAGAGAGAGAGAGAGAGAGAGAGAGAGAGAGAGAGAGAGAGAGAGAGAGAGAGAGAGATGAATTAAGGACAAGAAGAATTTCCTGTTTTTCTTGCTGGAAGATTATTTTAACCATGTTAAGCCATAAAAACCCTGAAATGATCAAATGACAACAGAAAAGGCAATCTCTTTTAACAATGTGTTCAGTGATAGTAATGCAACAACTATCAAAATAAATTTGTCATGAAACACCTTGGAATATCAATTGGTTATCATTATTTACGAAACCCAATGATTTAGATAACAAGTGATGAAAAGACATGACACATTAAAACAGAAAATATGGATGGTGTCCTTTTCTGTCAGTCTGTTTATTTGATCTACCTATCAAGAAACGGAACGCTTGCCATCATGAACCACCGTGAGCATCAAAGCTTAGAGTAAAATCTTGGAGTTCCAAAGTTTTTACTTATACAGGTTAAATAAATTTGCAATAAGTGTTTCAGAACATTCTCGCATCATCAATATACTGAGAAGACAATAAGGCCAAAATTTACTCGACTAAAGTAAGGTTTAATTATACTTGACTTTTAGTCATTTCCAATTTAAGTACGTGAGACAGATTATCGCTTCAAAACTAGAAAATATGAATCGATATAGCACAATCCTACTCTGTGAAAGTAAGTAGAAATAGAGCAAATAACATTACTGCTGAAATGCAAAATAATATACATTGCCGTCTGACTTTTGGAAATTTGGAAAAAATAATCTAAAAATTTACGACTGGAACTCAGGAGCTTGAATTACTAACGTATTTGGTTTCCTTTCATAAAAACTGCGACTCGGAAAATGGAAAAAGCATCGGGTAACATCAGATACAAATCATCCGGTCGTTTCCTTTCCCTACAAACTAAGTTCTCCCTTTTCTCCCCGAGTCTTCTTATGCTATTCATCAGACACCATAACGATACCTGGGAAAGACAGATTTCCCCGGGCAGTCCACTTTCCATTTATATTCACCTCTCTGACAATAATGTCTTCAGCGATGCAGTAGATAACAAGCGTCTTACTCGATCAAAATATTCAAAAATTATTTATATTCACATCTTGTCGGACCACGGGGGAAAGGTAGAGAAAAAAAAGTTGAAGAAAGAAGAGGGAGGACGGCTCCTTTTTCCCCTTGAGTCTGACGTGACAGCTTCCTGATTACAGAGTCCTTGCAGCCGACGAAAAGAGATTCTGGTTCGGAAAATTTCGGATGCCTGGTCCTATTCATCTGTCTCTGACAGCGTCTGCCTTTTTTATACGGGTTTTTTGCCTATCACTTGGTAACATTGTTGCATTTTTCCTACTGTTGACAATTAATCTCTTCTCTCTCTATCACGTACCTACGAATTTCTTTGGCCCTTGTTTTTTATCTGTATTTCATTTTCCTCTTCTGGGCCATTACTTGTCTGCTCTGTCCATCACCGTCGATTTCTTGTTTTTATTATCACCCTGTTCTTAATTTGAGCTTTTTATGACTACAATATTTTTTGCTCACCTGTACGCTCACCTCATCGGTTCTATACTTTCATGTGTGCAAACGCTCGTCTCAAATAACTATCCGTCTTGCAGTTTAGGTCGTGTCCGTCTATTGAAAGATTTGTCATAAAAAGAGTAACCTTTAAACTGAGGTCTTTGTTTCCACAACACCTGCAATGTCATATTTGTTGTCACATTTTAATCGTGATCTACATCGTTTTTACTATCACCATCCAATAACACCCTAAAACCTTCCTCATCTCTGCTTCATCTGCTTTATTATTACACAATCATCCCAGGAAGAAAGAACTTGAATCAATTATGGATGACCGTTTTCTAATTGTATTAATTCCTCTAACCACATTTCTAGTTGTCATAACGTTGATTTTCTTTTATTTTCACGGATATTTTAACAGTATTATCTCCCACTTTATCCTAATTCTGCTGCATAAAGTTCCTCATTTTTAGTCTCATTGTTCATCAACAATTAAGATCTTTATTTAACTTTCTTTAATGACTTCGATATAATTATTCAAGTCGAACAACTTTTTAAAGCATCACCTGTACTTCTAATGATTCTACTGTAGGTGTCATTCATTAATGTTGAGGCTGATTTCAGAGTTATATCCTCACGTCTTCTCGTCAAATGCATAGCTACCAATGAAACCTAAAGGTAGTCGGGAGTACTAATGCCTCTTTTACTGCTACCACTACTACTATTGCTACTACTACTACTACTACTACTACTACTACTACTACTAATAATAATAATAATAATAATAATAATAATAATAATAATAATAATAATAATATCTAGGAAGGGGACCTTCTCTCAAAGCAGTATTGTTGAAAATAACAGCCGTTCCAGCTACCTCGATTCTGTGTAGTTTTTTTCTTATTAGGGAATGCTGTTGCTTCCTTCTGAATGAAGAGGATATAAAATTTCTCCGATGTTCATTGATAGGTTTATTTGGTGTCCAACATTTCGTGCAGCCATCTACATACGATCGAGGCAAAACAGGTAATAACCTCAGACATAAACAGCTGCGCTATTCATTTGCAATGGGTGGTTACACATTCTGAATTATGATTGGCTAACAGCTGACTTACACATCGTCTGGACGCTCTCAGCACCTCAAGGGTTGGTGACATTACTAATTAAGATGCTAGTAGTGGGCGGGTCTTATATTGCTGCTCAAAGAGGTGATACAATTGCAGGTTGAGTTTTTTGGGAGGAGGAGGATGGCGCCGGTGGTGCATTAACTAGCGTTAAATGATCAGACTGGTTTCTTTTCTTCCTGACGATGGTGGAAAGAAATTCCACCTCTCCAATCGTATTCACTGCTGGTTTTAACTTAGTTGATATAGAGCTTCCAGGAGTTGGAGGCGTCTGTTTCTTTGACTGACTTGCTGAGGGCGGTCTTATCTGTTTTATGCTACGCTGTTATTACATAGTGTTGCCGGCGTCCTAATAGTATTGGACGCGTCTAACCTCCCTATACACAAAACAGACATTTAAAGCAGAAAGACTGAGTAGGGCGAATGAAGCTGTCCACATTAAATTTTTTATATCAATACTACATACCTCTTCATAGGATCAGAAGAGGAAAAAGCAATAATAAGTATATAGGTTTTAAAGTCCGCATCTCCTGAGATAATGCCTACTCTCCTTAGGAAACCTGCAGACTAAAAAATTTGAGACATTGGCAGTTAACGAGCTCCAACTTCAGTAGAACTTTCGTAAAAACCAAGACTTAACCTTCTTTTTGCGTAATCCTGCAAAGGAACAAACTAACCGAGCCAAAGACGCGACTTTCTTGTACGAGGTCATAAGGCCGATAAAGTAAGTTGCCTCCTGAGCCGGCAACTTCGCGCTCAACCTGCTTGACTGAAACGAAGTGCACTAACAATGTGAATAAAATAATGATCATTGCTAGCGCTAACGCCAATAGGAGTAAATGATATTTAACGACGAAATAATAATGGTGATGAACGTGAGGTAATGAAAACAAGGTCAAAATGTTACTGGCAACATTTACTGAAGCGACTTAATGGCTTTAGTTCACCTGGGTTCTTTGAATAAGGTCACCGAAAGAATGTGAAAATAATTGTGCAGTGGCTTACAAGGATAAAAATTCATGGTAATAACGTTCATTCGGATGACGACTGCATAAATTATAAGAACAATGAGAAACACTGACTAAAATCACCGACAAAGAGCGGTTCTCAATTTTATGCAAGAATTTTTTTTTATTTATTTAACAAAAAGTAGCAAAGTAATCCATCCCCGCCCAGGAGGAAAAAAGATCACAGGACACTGGGGAACTCGAGAGGAAAAGAAAACTTCAAGAACTTGGTGGAAGAGAGAGAGAGAGAGAGAGAGAGAGAGAGAGAGAGAGAGAGAGAGAGAGAGAGAGAGAGAGAGAGAGAGAGAGAGAGCGCTTCCCAGAAAAAGTCGAACCTGGAGGATGTGTATCCCCACAATAATTGTGAACATTATGACGGAAATATTTTGTATATTGTCTGTCGAACTTGGTTTATGCAAAACCCGAAAACCAAAACTTTGTTTTTATTAATTTCTTTCATCTTGATTTTTCTTTATTTCTTACATGTGGAATCTCTTTGTTCATTGATGTTATCTCCTTGATTATTAAGATTTTTTTAATATCATCGACAATGAAGATTTAAAAATGACAGTCTGTGATTATTTGCAAGAATTTTCTTATCCATTTAAAAATATATTATTCTTTTTCCTTCTCTTTAACTTTTCCGAGCTATTATCTGTCAGGCTGAAAACGCCTTTCCTAAAATAAGAATTTATATGACTTCAAACAATTCTGAAAAAGAGATGGAAATAAAAATAAAAGACCTGACTATTTTCATTTCAAACAATTTTAAATGTGTGGTGTTGTATATGTACAGATATATGTATGTATGTATGTATGTATGTATGTATGTATGTATGTATGTATGTATATATATATATATATATATATATATATATATATATATATATATATATATATATATATATATATAGAGAGAGAGAGAGAGAGAGAGAGAGAGAGAGAGAGAGAGAGAGAGAGAGAGCCAGCCTGCCTCCATCAGCACATAATTCCTCAGCGTCTACGAGGATAGCATCGGAGCCTGTCAATACCGACAAGACCAGTCTCAGTCTCATGGATTCAGTCTACCGCATGATAAAGAAAGCCTCCCTTTATGAGCCCGAGATTGCGCGCGTCCGCGTTGAAGCAGGATGGAAGTTAAGGCATAAGGGTAGCAAACTCGACCCTACTACAAATCCAATCGGTCAGAATCAGAGGGGAAACCCTCCAGAGACAGCCCTTCTAAGTCTGTAAGTGGCGTAGTAGACGGAGAAGACTTATAATAGAATTGATATAGCAGCAATGCGGAGTGCTGATGATGTATGGCGTGGGTGACAGTCTACTGAGAGAAGCTGAAGGTTTTTATGTTGAAAGTGAAAGACGAATACAGATCGAAGACAGCATGAACTTGTGTACTAATCTGTCTCCTAAACTGATTATTTGATATTTACGTGGGTAGACAGATGAGCGCATAAAAATAGGAGTGATAAAAGAAAAACTGATTGCAGAATGGTTTATCGGAACAGTATTGCTTGGCGATGGAGACACAAGTTTAAAAGACTGAATAGAGTTCGAAAGTCTGTGGGAGAATAAAACCAAAAGTAAATGTTAGCAAAAATAAGGTTATAGGGTTATAGGTAAATGGAATCTAAATGTTAATATTGACGATGGGAAAGTATAAATGGGTAATTAATATTGGTAGCTGGTCACACATACAACAGATATTGGTGATTTGAAAAGAGTGGATTCACAGAAGGGGTAAGGGAAGGGAGGCAGTGGGAGATCTGCAAATGTTTTAATGTATGAATAGACTGATCAATCAACTGATTTTTATTATGAGTTTAGCATTCCTCTTAAATGTAAATAAATAAAAAAAGTGGATTGCCTACATAGTTATGCCGAGAAAGTTGTGCTGATAGGACGTAAATACATATGTGGTCAAGTCCAAGGCCTGTGAATATATAGGCACTTCTGATCATTGTGCAATTGAGATGGACATATCTGTGAATTTGTATATTCCTTACTCAACCATTGGAAAAATGGTCTGGTTAAAATCTAGAGCCAACTGGGATCGCATTACTGAAGCTTGTCAGACACTTGATATTTCAGATGCAATATAGATCTTGATCCCAAGAAAAGAAGTTGAATTAAATGCTGACGACTATTTTAATAAGATATGTCCCTAGAAAGGTCATCAAATTTAGGACAAATGACCAGCCATGGTTTGACGATACATGTCGACGAGCCTACCATGACAAACAAACAAAGTTCAGTGCATGGAGATGAAATCATTCAAATGAAAATTACACCATTTTTGTTGAGTCTCACAGTGCTGCAAATAGAACTTACCATACAGCTGAGAGAAATTACATACAGCTGAGAGAAACTACAATAATTCCTTGAAGAGGAAACTTGAATGAATTACTCAACCTCATCTGTGGTGGACCAAATTGGAATCATCTATCTTTGGGTAGGCTCGTCTTCCATTTCACCAATACTAACAGATGATGGTAAATTGCTTACTGGCCCTAGGGAAAAGGCTGAACTGCTTCATCGACCTTCTGAAGCTTAACAATCAGCTGAGGATGTCCCTCTCCCTGATACTTGTCATCCTGAACCTCTTCTTACAAAATTTGCAGGGATGCTAGGAAAATTCTGGAAAATCTAGACAGCTGGGGTGGAGAAGATCCTGATGGTTTCTTCCTTTTATTTTTTAAGAAAGTTGCTAGTGTGTTGTCTCCCAAGATAAACAGATTCCCTAGATTTTTATGTCGACGTAGTATCTTTGGGGATGAACGCAAGTTTAGTAGTACAGTGCCTGTTCCTAACATTGCCATATCTGCAGACTGCAGTAACTACAGGCCAATTTCTGTTCTCCCTGTGCTCTCCAAAGTTGCTGAAAAACTTATTTTTAAGTGACTATATAAGTATGTAGAATCTACAGGACTGTTAACAGGTACTCAATATGCATATAGGAAGCAGTTAGGTACCTGCAATGCTCTTTTTAGACTTGACTTGCCATTCGCAAAGGAACCTAGATAGGGGTTTTAAGAGCAGAGTAATTCAAATAGATTTTAGTGCTGCTTTCAATTTAGTAAATCACAAGGCACTTATTTATAAACTTCAGAATCTTGGAGTGGGTGGATATGTTTTAGGATTACTTCAAGATTTCCTTACAGGTAGGCAGCAGCGAGTTGCTGTGAACGGTATCTTTAGTGAACAAAGACCTATTCGTCTTGAGTTCCACAGGGTAGTGTTCTTGGTCCACTGTTATTTTTAGTGTATACAAGTGATATGGTTGTTGGCCTGGAAAACAAGATTGTCCAGTATGCCGATGATGCAACACTTGTGGGAGTAGTAAAGTTTCCACTTATGAGAAATGAAGCTGCCCTCAGCCTCAATCGTGACATAGACCGGATCAGTCAATGGTGAGGTCGGTGGGTTATGAAGCTGAACTCCAGTAAAACAAAAACACTATTGATTAGCAGATCTAGTACAGATTTCCCACCCCATCCTCCCCTTCAGGTGGACGGAACTTTGCTGAATGAGTCTGAAGCTTTAACTATTCTAGGTGTAACTTTTGACCCACATCTAACTTTTGAGAACCATCTAATGAAAGTTTCAGTAAATGCCGCCCGAAAGTTAGATATTGTTCGTAGGGCTTCATATATTTATAACAGTGATAAAATCAGTGCAACTTGTTTTAGGCCGTTTGTGCTTTCTTTATAGAATACTGTTCTCCGGCGCGGATGTCTGCTTCTGCCAGAGATTTATCTCTTTTAGATAGAGTGGTTCGTAATGGTAGGTTTCTGTTTCTTAGCTAACAGCAGCAGCTATGACTTGAACTATAGACGGATGGTCTCTTGTTTGTCACTTTTTCATAAGTTGTATTTCAACGGAGATCTTACAAATTCACAACTGATCCCATCCCATTTACTTGCCGAGAGCAACCTGATTCACTGAACAGCAGTACCCTATATGCAGTAAATGTGCCTCGCTGTCGAACTGCTCAGTTCTAGAGGTCCTTTATTCCTCACATCGTTGGACTGTGGAACAGCCTCCCATAGGATGTAGTGCAATTGGAATTTCACAAGTTCAAGCGAAGATGTAATGCATTACTACCCTAATACTATTCTCCTTGCATTTTAATATATTTATGTCTATTTATTAATTTATCAATTTTTCTTTTTAATAAGTGGGATCTCTTCTTTATGTATTTCCCTTTAAGTCCTCTTACTTCTTCCTAATAAACACCATACTCTTTGGAAGCTTGAATTTCAAGTCAATGGCACCTGTGGGCTTGTTCCATATGAATAGGTTTCATCTTCTGAATAATAATAATAATAATAATAATAATAATAATAATAATAATAATAATAATAATAGTTATAGTAGTAGTAGTAGTAGTAGTAGTAGTAGTAGTAGTAGTAGTAGTAGTAGTAGTAGTAAAACTGATGGTTACAATATTCACTTTAATTTGTGAAAAAGATTTTGTGTAAGTTAAATATTTTATTTCTTTAGTAATATCAGTGACTGACACAGAATCTTATTAGTCTGGCAGAAAAAGTAATAAAAGTAAGCCTATTAATTCTGGGACTTTTAATGAAATATTCAGAAATGCTGCCAGAAGTTATTTGGCTTTTTATTAAACGTGACATCTTTCAATATCAAATTACGGCTCGACAGGCCTAACAGTCTTTTGTATAAGAAAGAATTGCCTGATAATGGGTTTCACTTGTCTAGCAGCTGACAAAGGTCTGAAGGATCCGTTATTGTCTCAACTGGTGAGACTATGCATACAGTTTGGCTAAAATACTATATCGAACAGAATATATACTGACATAGTGGTATAAGTTAACTACAAAAGTAACCACACCTTAAAAATACTGGGAAAAGGATTATATCTCATGAGTGCAATGAAAAATAATAATGGACTGCAATAATGTACTGCTGTATTGATCTACAAACTCAATCACTTGTTATTTTTTAAAAATAGTCTTCATTGCACGACAGACCTATTTGTATTTATCGCTTCTCTCTCCCTCTCTCTCTTTTGTTTACACACTTCTGAAGAAATATTCTACACTATGTCTCACTCTTGCTTCTTGAGGAATATTCTCCCCATGCACCTCTCTTACTGTCTTACTTCTGAGGTAATATCGCCTCCCCTCCTCTCTCTCTCTCTCTCTCTCTCTCTCTCTCTCTCTCTCTCTCTCTCTCTCTCTCTCTCTCTCTCTCTCTGCTTTAGTAACGTGCCTTGAGTAACAACCGTACTTAGAAAACTTATTATTGTTTCTCTCGTTCATAAAACACACGAGCCTCAAGGCAGTAAACAGCTGCACCTGCGATATATCAATAAAGGTTCAAGTACGAACAAATCAGATTAGTCAGGCATAAACAAAGGCTTCATAAAACAGAAGGGCTACAGCCGGAAATAAGAAATTTTCTCCATTATTTTTTATGCATTAAACAGCCTACGCCCTCTCGCCCGGATGACCATTACTTAATGGAAAATGTTTATCTATCAGGAACTTATTTCCGGCGTGCGAAAGGATTTAGAATGAGTTAAATGCCCTTTTCTTTTTCATTATACAATGGAAAATGGAAAACGCTAAAGCAATCTAGGTCGAGCATATTCTAAACAGAAACCAATAGGATTTATTGCCTTATCACGGCACTTCTGACAATCTGAAGATACTGGGTGGCCAAAAATATAAGTGGCTATGAAGGTAAAAAAAAAAATTATTATTTATTTACATGCAAAGAGACTGAAAAACAGTTAACACAATCGTAAAACATTTAGTCATAAAAGACAAAATTCTTTTGTATGTTCGCACAAAAAAGGCTCGATAATAATTGGCATATTGACAAAATGTTTATCAGTCCAGGATATGGTATGACCGTTTACAATTTTTATCGAAAACTGACTTACAATATTTATTATGCCTTTACAAAAATACACAAAATAAATAGCCACGTTGTAGTTTCATAAACGAGAAAAACCTGAGAAAAACAACATAGCTTGAAAACACGTCAAAACAATATACAAAATTATGCAGCATGTTTATAAAAAGGTTGAACAGAAAACAAAACAGTAAAACCAAGCGGCTTCCGCCACCAAGAATTTGTCCGACCAAAAACACAAGCGCCAAAAGAAGACGACTTCCAATAGATTTGAGAAATAGTGTCTTGCCAGGAATTGCGCTTTCCTGGAATTGCTCTGTTCCAGTGGCAATTCCTAAGGGAAGAGACATGGATGACAAAGCATTTGTCCAACAATTGGAACTTGCTGTTACGGTGCCCTGTGTTTAGGTCCAATTGTGCCGAAATTTAAAAAAGGTAAAAAGAAGAAAAGGGTCTTAAGAACTTTCTGCAGCTAAATTTTCACCAGAAATTGGAAAGAAATTTAGAAGAATGATCAAGTACAATATTAACACAAAATGTATAAAATGAATATCCTTAATTTATTGGTTATCATAATTATGATTACATACTTCTATTAAAACATTAACCAGAGATTAGCACACCCCATACATATTTATCTAAGAAAATCTGACCTCTGTATTTGACAAGGGTTAGCCTTTCTAGCCTGCAAACACGAGTTCAGAAAGGATAAAAACAACATTACTGAAATCAATAATAAAAGCTTTCTAGTTTACAGCTTCGTCCCAGTCATAAAATTAATGTCATAATCATTCATGAGACTGCCATCACCCCTGCAACAACAGCTTCACAGCTAACAAAAACAGGAGACCCTTTCAGTGACATCACAGTTCAATGTGAAAAAATAGTGACAATCCAGATCAGGAGGAACAAGGACTAATCCAAGAAATTCAAGTACTGAAATAAAAGATATAGAAGGAAAACAAGCTGAAAGTCAGAATATGATGGTAGAAGTTATATTTACAATTATCAATTAAATAAAATATTATATTAACTTTATCACATACACAATTGATTATACATACAGTTTTATATATAAAAACTATATATATATATATATATATATATATATATATATATATATATATATATATATATATATATTAATGCTTTAATAAGTTACTGTTTACTATGCAATGGACGGATATCATAAATGACAAATGAGAGATACTTTTAACGGGCACAAAATTGTATCACCTAAGTGTTCTTGATTATAAGCTCTTCACTGCCAATTAAAAAACATAACTCTAATTCATTTGCATGTTACAACAACTATCTATGAAGTGTTGAAGTGATTTAGCATTGAAATACAACCAGAAGTGCCAGGCAGCTTCATTAAAATTGAAATGGCTTGGTGGCAATGCATCTTAATGTTGCAAAGTGAGGGTGAGTTTCCAATACCAGGGAATAGTTTTCTGCCTGGACGAACGTCTCTATTCTCACGAAATTAAATATTGTGTCTGAGTGCTTTCGGTTTAATGCTGTTCAGTGCTCACAAAAATTAAATTCCTCATTTACTTGTTTATATATATATTGTTATGGTCATTTTCTACCACCAGATTCATAAACTAAATAAAAATGGGACTGGAATTGACTGATGGACTGCAACAACCCAAGGAGGAGGGAGCAAAAGAAAATACTAGAGTGCCTTAAACCTAATTTATTAACATAAGATATTTACATTAATTACAATGAGTCCAGGTTCTGGAAAGCACAGAGACAACATAAATGGTCATTATCATAAATTACAAATAACAAATTCAAGTAACTTTAAAGTTCAACTAAATGACCAACAATTAGCAGAAAAAAACTGACCTAAAATAAACACGTTCAACAGCAGCAATAAAACCAATAATAATTTAACCATACACTTGTTCATTACCAATAACAATAACCAATAATAATTAATACGAGCCATACACTTGCTCATCACAAAACAATACCATGAGCCATACTCTGCTCCACACTAATAAATAATCAGGTAATTAACAATCATACATCACAGTGAAATAAACAATGATTACCCAGAGCCATACACTGCTCCTCCAACATATCTAAATGAAATATAAACAGTAATCATCCAAAGGCCCAATCCACGATATCGACCATCGTTTCACCAAAGACCACGGCAGAGACGATGCGACAGCCATATATATCTCCTCAAAACAGGTAACCATGGTTTGGTCACCACCTCGACCTCGGGAGCTGGGTTGACGTCCTCCTTGACATCAGCAGTACCCACACCTATCAAAAGTGCTGCTGCTTGTTCTCGACTGCATCGCGAGAACCTGTCGATCTGCCTTCCAAAACCTGACTGAGGAAAAAGAAAAAGAAAGAGACGAACGTAACCTCGCCTCCTCACACAAAACAGGAGTGCAGGTTAACAAACGAAACAAGGCAGTTTCAATTTAACAACTGAAAAACCTAACAATATATATATATATATATATATATATATATATATATACTATATATATGTACATATATCTATTATATATTTATTTACTTATATATGTATATATATATATATATATATATATATATATATATATATATATATATATATATATATATATATATATATATATATATATATATATATATATTGTACATATGTATATACATATACATATATATATATATATATATATATATATATATATATATATATATATATAATATATACACACGTTTGATGTGAACATAAGCTTTCAATGACAAAGTACTGGCACATCGCTTGCTATGTACTGTAAGTGATTTCGGATGTTGTTCATTCATGTGTTGTTAATCTCTCTCTCTCTCTCTCTCTTTCTCTCTCTCTCTTCTTTTCAGGTTCATCTACCGCTATTCTTAATGCCACTGACAGGAATTTCTGGAAATTTTTAAACAATAACCTTTTATAGAATTAATTTTCTCTGAATAAGATGGCGTTCTGCCAACTTTGAAATCAGGTACAAGAAACAGAGAAATCGTCCTCTCCTTTTTATTTAAGTTCATGCAACACACGCAGACAGACACAGACACGCACGCACACACACTGATAGACAGTCAGACAGAGAGAGACACACACAAACATATATATATATATATATATATATATATATATATATATATATATATATATATATATATATATATATATATATATATATATATATATATATATATATATATATATATATATATATATATATATATATATATATATATATATATATATATATATATATATATATATATATATATATATATATATATATATATATATATATATATATATATAAATATATATATATATATATGTGTGTTTTTTTGGGGGCAGAGTTATTCTCTTTCACCGTTTTTGTTGTAGGCGATCGCCCTGTGGCATTGACTTCTTTGATACTGACTATTCATATTTTCTCACTTCTACTTTCAATCTTTCCTCAAAATTGTGGATAAGGAAGGACGCACAGTCGGGGTGTGATTTCCATTTACTTCACTTGCTACGGTCCGTTTGGCCTGTGTCGCAGGCTTTGTCAAGCAAGAACTAAGGCACAATGACATCCTCCATTCTATTTATAGCTCCAAAAGGACGGCAGTTTGTGATTGGGGGTTGCTATTACTTTTATTTACAATGCTTAGTTTACCAGGGGGTGGTTAATTATTTACATTATATTCACATAATATGTTGTGAACACAGGAGCCATCTTTCTACACTACACAGACAAGCACGACAAGAAACCAATGGTACAAGAACTGAGAGGCAACACTAGAATAAAATACAAATGCAATATTTATCGGGACATAACAATAACAGAAGCTGTGCGTATAACAACAAACAAGCCTACGCTATACGTCATTTGGAAGGAGATAGGGCCCTGACCTACCACTGCCCCAGGACAGGAGACAGGGTCAAGGTCATCGGTAAAACAAGCCCCGCTCAAATACCGCAGACGAAGAAATTAATAATATACTAGCAATATAAAATGTAGATCTAGAATATCAAACTAATACAATAACGTAGTTATAATGTAAATATAATGTAAATAATTAACAACACCTTGGTAAACTAAGCATTGTAAATAAAAGTAATACCAATCACCCCAATCACAAAATGCCGTCCTTTTGGAGCTGTAAATAGAATGGAGGATGGTTTTGTGCCTTAGTTCTTGCCTGACAAAGCCTGCGACACAGGCGAAACGGACCGTAGCATGGGAAATAAATTGAAACCACACCCCGTCTGTGTGTCCTTGTCTAGAATTTTGAAGAAAGGCTGAAGGCAGAAGTGAGAAAATATGAAAAAATCAGTATCAGAGAAGTCAATGCTACAAAGGCGATCGCCTTCAACAAAAATTGACAGAAAAAACTCTGCCCAAACACACACACACACACACACACACACACACACACATATATATATATATATATATATATATATATATATATATATATATATATATATATATATATATATATATATATATATGTGTATATGTGTGTATATATATATGTTTGTGTGTCTCTCTCTGTCTGACTGTCTGTCAGTGTTTGTGCGTGCGTGTGTGTGAATGTCTGCGTGTTGCATGAACTTAAATAGGAGAGGACGATTTCTCTATTTATTTCTTGTTCCTGATTTCCAAGTTGGCTGAAAGCCATCTTTATTCAGAGAAGATTAATTCCATAAAAGGTTATTGTTTAAAAACTTCCAGAAATTCCTGTCAGCGGCATTAACAATAGCGGTAGATAAACCTAGAGAGAGAGAGAGAGAGAGAGAGAGAGAGAGAGAGAGAGAGAGAGAGAGAGAGAGAGATTAACAACAAATGCATGAACATCTGTAATCACATATATCAACATGCGATGTGCAGTACTTTGTCAGTGAAAGTTCATGCTCACATACAACGAGAGAGAGAGAGAGAGAGAGAGAGAGAGAGAGAGAGAGAGAGAGAGAGAGAGAGAGAGAGAGAGGAGGGGGGGGGGTGCCATTCAACAAATCAATAACCGTTATAACCTTTAGTATGATCCAATTTCAGTTTCAAATATTTACACATCATGTGCCCGACAAATATGAAACAAAAGAATTTCCATCTATTACACGTTGCAATACAATAACACTGAATTCAAAAGTGCAACAAAATAAGCAACCACTTTCTTTAACGGAACGTTTCGATGAAAACTTGATACGTTACGAATATCGACGAAGAGAAATAATCTAAATAACGACAGAATGAATCACCAGTATATCCAGAAATGGCTCAAAGAATAGCAGACCTTTCGTGAAAATCATAAATGGTAAAAGATCTCCCACCGACCCTGCATCAGGAGTTGATGTAAATGTGTCAGGATTAGACCGCGCCTATTCAGCAATAGTTCAGTTAACTACACAAAAATCACCAACCAAATCCTGTATTCCAGTAGGATTTGCAATCACGGGGGACAGCAAGACCATCAATATTTACAGCCAACAGTTATTTAGCATGGATAAAAACTAGTGTATCTTTTTTCCTTTTCCTTTTATTCCTTTGTGTTGGGTCGCTACGTTCTCACATACCGCCCGCCACCAGAGCCCTGATCAACAAACCTCTCTTTGAAAAAGGTATTTTATCGTCACACGTTATTTCTCTCTCAACAAAAAGGCAATATATTTTCTTCTATAAATAGAAAATTCTATTTTTTCACGAATGTTCAGACAATGGACTACCATACGGTTTACTAATGAAGCTACCGGCATTAGATTATTCGAACGTTTATTTAATAGGCAGTTTGTTATGTTGATACCATGAATGGAGAACATGCATTTTTTATGAATGGCAATCTGCTATCTTTTTCAGTATAAAGACAGTAAATTATTGGCTTCATAAATAATCAGTCATCCGAAAAGTAAGGCAGCTTTTTTTTTATTTTTTTCTCTCAATTTAATGGCTGTTTGACCTTTAATGGTAGCAACGACCAAAAATATTCTGCAGTATATCTATCAAACGCCGTACTTCGGAATACAGCAAGCAACCCGATTCATTTTCAGTGGTTCCACGATTAATCAAGAGAAATCTGACATTCCAATTTGAACCGGAAAATTCAAAGGACAGGACAGTAGTGGAAAAAAACACTGCTGTAAAAGCAATAGCACTTTCC
>NC_089794.1:48567041-48589541 GCF_040412425.1 Macrobrachium rosenbergii | reverse complement strand
CAAACGTGTTACAGTATTCATTTCCATGTCTAAGAACCAAGCCAAGGCCCAGTATAAGATGGCCTAAATATGGTATAGTCCGCACTAGAAAGACAATTTTATATGTTCCCTGGGTGGCTGGGGAGTCGCCTTTGACCGACTCGGAGGAAAAACGGGGCGGGGTTTCTGGAAACTACAAAGACGGGGAGAAATGGTCGTCAAAATGGTGTATTGTTTGTGAGAGTCCTTAAGATATGCGATAATAAATACTAGGTAACAGTTTTGTATACAAACACGAAATCTAACAATGTGTATAATGAAAGAAAATGAGTCATTTTACTTGCAATATTCCTCAGACTTAAAAAATCTGATCTAAACTCGCTGCATTGATAATATGTTTGTGAAATGCGAAAAAAGGAAATAGAAATACAAATCCTTCATACTGAGAAATATATCGCAAATCGAGAAAGAGTTCATGAAATTGTCAAACATGGAACCCTTCCGGCATTTTATTTTTGCTTCGTAGAAACTGAAGAGCAATTACATGTTCTCTAACTATACGAGTTAAAAATAGATGCAAGAAAGTTTTCATTTAAAATGAACTACTTTCTCTGTACACATACCACATTTCCTAGTTCTTTCATGACATTCCAACTGAAAGAGCGCCACTTTGTCAGCGTTCAGCCTTCAAATATGTGAATTTAAACAAATACAGAAATCTCAATATTTCTGTGATACTGTGATAATATGCATACTATAGAATTATCAAATAAATATGTATATTAACTGGATAACATATCGATTTGTGTCAATGTTAGAAAAATTAATGTTTTTTTTTTTCTTAATCTTTCAGTTCAGAATCTAAGTACCTGGGCCGTTATTTATTGATGCTGGGTCATCTTAAAAGCTCCGCCATTTTCTCCTGCGAGAGTGGTGACCAAATAAAAAATGTTCTCCACCAGTGACCTGTTCCACAGTTTTTAAGGCCTTCCTCTGTCTTTGGTCTGAGTTCCCTTGTTTCATTTTACAATAAGTCACTCTATTTTTAAATTTTCTCATTTTCAAGAATTACAGCATAAAATCTAATGTAATTAATAATAAGTAAATAACGCGCCGAAGTTTCTTCGGCGCCAATCGAGTTTTCTGTACAGCGTATAATACTGTGTGAAACTCTCAGCCACGGCCCATGAAACTCTCAGCCGGCCGTGGTGGCCTGTGTTGAACGATCATGGCTAACTTTAACCTTAAATAAAATACAAACTACTGAGGCTAGAGGGCTGCAATTTGGTATGTTTGATGATTGGAGGGTGGATGATCAACATATCAATTTGAAACCCTCTAGCCTCAGTAGTTTGAAGATCTGAGGGCGGACAGACAAAGTGCGAACGGACAAAGCCATATCAATAGTTTTCTTTTACATAAAACTAATAATAAAAAAATGAATAATGAAGAAACATTATTTGCGATATTGTACAAGAAAGCCTGACAGATGTTTCTCCAACATTTGCCACTTGCCTCTGTACATAGAAGTGTGCGCCACATTAAATCAGAATATTCCCAGTTGTACGACTGAAAACAAGAAAATGTGGCCAAAATCTAATACCAACTGGAAACATGGGAACTGTCATTCTACTATCATATAGGCGCCTGAAATTACTAGTGGCCCACCACATCAAAAGACTAATTTGGTCTTTATCAAAAATTTCACTTTCACCTCCCAAGTAAAACTAAGAACATGTTGTTGTCATCAATTTGGTTTAATGATACACTCAGAGGAATATCGTAAGATAAACACCCCAAGTTAAAGGCTTATCGGTATGTGAGAATTCGTTGTCAAGTATAAGGTTTACAAACTGCCCGACGGAAATTGTAATGAAAATCAAATTATAAACAAGTAAAAAAGGCGCCGAAGTTTCTCCGGTGCAATCGAGTTTTGTGTAAAACGTAAAATGCTGCATGCAACTCTCGATGTGCTGCAGTATGAAACTCTCAGCCACGACCGGGCAGCGCTCAGTTGCTCCCCATATGTGGTCAAGTGAAGATGCGTCGGCGGCTGGCACCTCTAGTGTTGCCAGATGCACGATCCACTGCTAACCCTAACCTTGAATAAAATAAAAACTACTGAAGCTACAGGGTTGCAATTTGTATGTTTGATGATTGGAGGGTGGATGATCAACGTATCAATTTGCAGCCCTCTAGCCTCAGTTTTTTTAAGATCCTAGGGCGGACAAACAAAGTGCGGGCGAACAGACAAAGCCATTTCAATAGTTTTCTTTTACAGAAAACTAAAATGAACTCGTCTTTATACATGAAGGACAGAGATAGGAACTCCATCATTATATCTAGTGCAGCAATAATCATTCATTGACCAGATATCGATGGAAAACGATTAGCCGCTTCTAAGAACAAAGAAAGGTACGATTTTCTAGAACACCCATGATTTCAGGACCATTCTAAACACGTAACATTTCCCAAAGACTTACTGAAACAGTGAGCCCTCACTTGCAACAGCAGAGTTCCACAAATAGAAACTATACTTGAAAAACAGAGAATGGGTTAATAAACGTACCATATCTTAATAAATATTTCATATTTCACTTCCATTTCCATTTCACACCAAAAGGATCGCCAACAATGAGGGCGTGTTCCTTTTTTTCTCTCAGCATAATTTTCCCCTTGTCGAAAATGTTGCTGCAATGAATTTATGAAATTTAGGTTGTCAAGACAAGTATCGAGGTATTGTCGGCCATTCAGCGCTTAGGATTTTGAAAAGAGGTTGGAGTGGCTGGACAGCAAGAGAAAGAGATCCAGAAAATAAAGGAGATAAAATACAAGATCAAGGGGGAAATGGGAGAAACCCCCACAGTTGCTCTAAAGAGGGGTTGTTAGAGGGTTTATGTATAGTTTTCTTGAAGTTTGGGCTCATTTCTTTTCTTTATTTCCCCTTCTCTTATCGAATCATTTCCCCATCCTGCGGCAAAAAGAGCAATAAACATTCATACAAATTATAATATAACAACCTCATAAAAATGTCAGTACACAGCAGAAAAGAAAATGCACGTTTCTTTTTCAGCCCTAAAACAATGAACATCTGCTGCTTCTAAAGACCTTTGGTATTTCAAGTCTAAAACTCTCAGACTAAATGTCAAAACAGACGGGAAGAGAAAAATGAACTTGACGAGAAATTCAGTCTCTGGGATCAAGCACACACCTTTCATGAAGAGGGCGAAGATGACCGCACTCCTGATAACAATCACTCACCTTGGTTGACCGACGTTCTGAAGTTAATGTAAAGTGAACACTTAAAAAGCATAAACATTAGGAGACCACAAGTCTCCGCTAAGGCTGAGCAGTCCAACACTGAGAGGCACTTTCACCCAAAATGTAACACTCCCATCTCTCCCAAAGTCTATTCGCTTGTTGCTAGTCACAACACCAACTGCAGTGAAAGTTTTATCAAAATCCGCACAAATTTTTTACAATTCTTATAACAGAGAAAGGAAATGGCCAATTACACCGCACAAAAATATAACCACCTTTTTTGGATTAATTGGTATTAAAGCACCAATACATGCTTGATCAGCCCTTCAAGGACCCAGGATCATTTGAAAATACGTAGTCAGACTACGAATCCACATTACATTCTCTACTGAATCTGCCTTTACCCTTCAATCAATGATTGATAACAAAACCTCTTACTCCGAAATGTTAATTTTAATAACAAAATGTCACTTTCTCGCAAGTTAATGTCATCTGGGTGAATTTTTCTGTAGCGAACTAATCATTTTAAAATGTTTCTAACAGACCTTGAATCAACACTTTAAAATTCCACGGTCTTTTTCTTAGCACTCAAACGCAAGATTTTAAATACAATATTCTTCATGACTTTTGTACCAGTAATTCTACCAGAATATTTTTCTTTGGCTTGAAACCAATGTCTTTTTTAACTTAAACAACATATTTCAGCCTTAAAATCAATGTTTGTAACTGCCACACCTACAAGAAATGGATTAATTTTGAAAGAAGATTTATGAGAAATATCCAATTTCCCATGTTATTTTGGAATCCAAACATATGGCTGCAATATCGCATGAAATATCTTGTCATTTGAAGTGATACTTTTTTGCGTCACTAAAGGCAATGTTTACCCGGCACTGAATAAAAAAAAAAAAAACGAAATCCATCTTAATCCCTTCATTTGACTGTTATACTGCGATGATTATAAGGACTGTAAACAGCTTTCTTTCCCGGATTTTTCCCCGTAAAATATTTCATATTTCCAACATGCTTTCGATAAAACTCTTAAGAGGCTTTTTTCTGACAGCCCTCGTCTTTCCCTTTCATAATATCATAGACATTCCAAATTAGCTGGCTATTATACAGAAAACAGTTATCCAGCAAGCTGCTAGTAGAGTAAGGCATACCATGTTAAAATTATATATTCAAAGCTAGACATATACAAGTACAGATGAAAGAAAAAATTGCAATGACTGTCCAGTGTAAATGTAACAAAAGCGTTAATCTTTTGAAATATCTGACATTTAACATTTTCTATTCTTTTACAGTATTTGAGAAAATGACATGGGATTCGGAAAACAAAACACCATGAATAAATATAAAATGTGCCATATGGCTATGAGTCCAAAAATGCAAAACATTTCTGTGCTTCAGTTTCAATGGTATTGGAAATCGTAATACCATACCCACTGCAACACAATGCAGATTGTCATTTCAGATGTCACAGATAAAAAGACTAGTATTTACAATGCAGTATTATTAAACTAAAAGATTTATTCGAAAAATGAATAGTAACTTCTCATGGGCGTTTTGTTCTAAACTTTGTTCTACAAAGGTTGCATCCATGGCGATTATTCTAAAATTACATTTGTTGGTAATTTTTCACGATCCCCTTGGTTTCATATGATTTACCATCATCGTATCAGTAAATTTATCAACGGAAAAAAGGCAAAAATTTCCCTATCTTATTCTTATGCCAATTTGTTTCCAGTTCATCCATATGAATCGACTAATAAAGTTATATAACCCCAGTCCTTCTATCTATTGACAGGAAATGTAACTCGAGCCAACAGTAAACGAAGACTCGTTTGGCAAGATTATTTCACTTACAACACTATGAAACTACAACACTCACACGCATAAGTATCAGCTAAAATGCCATGACATTGCAGGGGATAAAGTCTGAAATCGCTTCCATACCTGAAAAAAGCTTGAGTAATATATGGAAGCAGCTTCAGAGAAGGATTATCCTTTCCAAAATGTCATGACATTTGTTTGTAGAGACAGGGTTTCTCCTCGCTAAACAATAACACTTTTTCGAATGCAAAGACCAACGTGACGTGAAAACGATAGACCTGTCCGAAGCTAGATAGTTGATGGAAAGAGACAACCAATGAACAAATTCGAGAATGACCGATTTCCACACAGGTGTGGCAAGCTGTGGCTTGACGGGCGTTACTGGATCGCCTAAAAAGAGAAGTTATCCTCTTGAGCTTAAACGAGACACAATTCCCCTTTGAAAGAAAACCATACTGCAGTCACGGAACACAACTGATGAACCACACATAATCTTGTGAAAGTATTATGATGCATAATGAGGTTGGTTGCAGTTTCGCGAACTCCATCACAGTAATGACAGAAATCAAAATCCTATAACATTGTGACTTTTTCCTTCCTTTCTTTCTTTCTTTCTTTCTTTCTTTCTTTCCCTTTTCTATTGTTTAGTAGTTCATTTTGATAAAGGCCAGCTGCATCAACACAGCATTAATGATTCTACTCCCTGATTGCCTCATTAATAAAATCAAGAGCCCTGCCAGGAGTACAAACCATTAGGTAGGGAGATATAATGCATAAAGACGTGAAAGGAACAGACACAAGCAAAGACCTACAGTATATTTCCATAATAAATACGAAGAGCACTGCTCGTATCTTCTCGCCAATTCCATCTTCTCAATCACCTTAGCAATCTTCACTTCCTAAGCAACTGGCTATTTTCTCGACGAAACAAGAGAGAGAGAGAGAGAGAGAGAGAGAGAGAGAGAGAGAGAGAGAGAGAGAGAGAGAGAGAGAGAGAGAGCTGAAATAATGGGCGCAGAGTTGGGGAAAGGGAGGGGCAGGCCTGGGTCTATCATTTTTGCACCAAGCAATTTCTCTGACTTTCCCTACTCCATTGTGACAGTCGAGCTAAATTTACGGTCCTGAGAACCGGACTAACTTTTGAAAAAGAGAGAGAGAGAGAGAGAGAGAGAGAGAGAGAGAGAGAGAGAGAGAGAGAGAGAGAGAGAGAGAGAGAGAGAGAGAGTATTGGATGAACTATAACGGTGGTGTGTAAGGATGGGGAAGAAGAAAGAGAAATGTGAGAAGACAAAGTTATTCATTAGAAAAAGGTAACTGAAAGTTATTCGCCTTTCGATGCTTACGTTGTGGTTCTAAGCCGATTTCAACTTTTCTAAAAGAACAGCTATTTCCTCTCCTTCTAGCTGCGCACAGTTCCTCGTTGGGCGAGCGGGTTCCGTTCTCAGCTACCACTCTGTTGGCCGCGAGTTCGAATCTCCAACTGGCCAATGAAGAATAAGAGGAATTTATTTCTGGTGATAGAAATTCATTTCTCGCTATAATGTGGTTCGGATTCCACAATAAGCTGCAGGTCCCGTTGCTAGGTAACCAATTGGTTCTTAGCCACGTAAAATAAATCTAATCCTTCGGGCCAGCCCTCTCTAGGAGAGTTGTTAATCAGCTCAGTGGTCTGGTTAAACTAAGATATACTTAACTTTTCTAGCTGCGGATCTCAGGCAATATATGTTTCACGTTCATGTGTGCTTATTCCGCACACAGAAAAAATCTATTTTCTACATCAATGGCACTAAATTTATATACACTGTATATGTATGTATATATATATATATATATATATATATATATATATATATATATATATATATATATATATATATATATATATATATATATATATATATATACATAATGTATATATAAAATGTGTTCATGGATTATATATTCTCCAAATTGGTACTGTAGTGCCTCTAGATGAAATTCCGCCAGATGTTACTTCCTGATTCATCACCTAACCGCTGAATCAAGGTTAATCCCCGACTACAGGAAGCTTCAAACATTATCTGCTTCATCTAACTATACAAAGGAAATCATAAGCAATGTGCTGGTCCAGCGTAAAAGGTAGTGTATAAGGTACTTAGGGCAGTTAGAAGGTGTTAGATAGTTAGATAGTTAAATAATTAGGCATGTATACGTTACCGAAGCTGGAGCGAGATCATCAAGACATTAGTTTTGAGTATTGCAATCTCTTAGAACTGGCAGAATAAGATGTCTGTGGTGATGACATTGTGCAGATGACATGATGTTAACATGGTGGTGTGATTATAGAGAGGACAGATGCAACCTTGCAATGTCTATATCTCTCATGTGGTTGACTTTTTGAGACTAGACTTACATTGTCTAAGATGGAGTATGTGAGAGTTTTTGAATCTGCAGGCTGTTAGCCATAATGAGACTTTTTAGTCAGAGTTAGGTTATTTTGACTTGATAATTCATTTATGATGCATTTTAATCTTTGCTTTGTTTATTCATTACTTGTTGGGTTGCTTTGAATAATAAATCTATTTTTGTAGGAAAGATCGTGTTTCCTTAGATGATCCATTTCATTTCCTTGTGAGAATGAAATTCTAGAGAGAGAGAGGGAGAGAATGAGCGAGGCGAATGCTGCGGGAGAGAGTGTCAGGGGAGAGGGGAAACCTGTGGGGGAGTGTTAGAGGGGGAATAAGGGTCGAATTACCATACCCTCCTGAAGTTAGGTCGCAAAACGGTCCGTTACGTAAAACATTTATACACAAAATGTTGGATCTGTTTAAAAGGGGATAATTTATTGAAACTGAGATATTAGATAACTGTCCCCCAAATGTAAAACCTGTGCTATGGTTTAGGTATGTAGACGACATTTTCATAATATTTAGAGGCACTGAAGAACAGTTTAACGAGTTTTTTTAACTATGTCAATAGCATTGTTCCTTCAATACAGTTCACAGTAGAACAGGAAATTGACCATCAGATAGCGTTTCTTGATGTTTTAGTGTTGCATGATCCTTGGACAAAAAGGTTTAATTTTACTGTCTTTAGAAAGCCGACTAATTCAGAGAATTACATACATTTTTATTCCTTTCACAGCCAACAAGTAAAAAGTAATATTATCATGAATTTTGTAATTAGAGCATACAGACTTTGTGACCCCACCTTTTAGATACTGAACTGGAACATATAAGACAGACATTTACGAAACTATGCTACCCAGCACATTTCATTGAAAAAGCAAATATACAATCCACGTCCACGTAAAGAGATGAAAAAGATGCAATTCCTTTCATTGCCTTTCCACCCTAATTTCTTGAGCACACAAACCCTCATTAGTAAATATTCTGACGACAATGTAAACTTAGTATTCAAATACGAGAACACAATTAGGAAAAGACTGGTTCGGAACAAAACTGAAGAAGAAATGAAGATAGACGTAGGGGTGTATGAAATACCTTGCGGAGGTTGTAATCTTAATTATTACGGGGAATCTGGTAGGAGTATGCAAATTCGCATTAATGAACATCAAAGGGCATATCAATCAATGTCCAACAATAACGTGCTAGTCAAACATAGCTGGGAATGCGACCACAGAATCAACTGGGAAGGGTCTAAATTGCTTTACAAGAACTATAATGTCAATGAGAGAAGATTAGTCGAGGGGGCCGTCATCAACATGGGGAACTCGATGGAAGGTAATAATTCGTTTACAACAGAAGATAGTTTTATCAACAGACTTATTTGTTCTACTTATATCAAAAATTTTAATTATAGAAATCCTTGTATACCACAAGTCACCCCTGATACTGCCGCTATCTCTGCCTCTCCCGCCCAGGTAACGGAGTTGCAAACAGCTGACTCCGGTGCAGGCGCCTATGCTGGTTTGAGAAGAGAGGAGGCTGTAAACAACCATGGAGGCAGTCACCTGAGGAGATCGCGACGGTTGGCTGGTTTGGAGACCGAGAACGAGGGAATTACCTAATTATCATTTTTGTAAAGAATGCGTCTTGTTTACCCTTGCTTTTAAAGTTTGTTTTTAAGTTCTCATAACCAAGACTGTCATTTCTAGCTGAAGAAGGGAGCTGAGCAGGCTCTCGAAAGCTCCTGGAATTCATTTTATTATTTGTAAATACAGTACTTTACATAAATGTGGATTTTGTATTTTATAAACATATTCACGGGATTGTGAAGAAGATTTGAATAATAATAATAATAATAATACTCGAACTGCTGCTCATTTATCAATATTTGCATCTGTCTTTGAATGAACACATAAATATTTGTACATACATCATTAGACTGACAGTCTTTCGTAAAACTCTACCCTCTTAATTTCTTCCTATATTTCTATCACTAACAAGTTCACCTTTCGAACAGAGGACCAACAATATGCCAAAGGGAAGCAGTTGCTTTCGCCCTACTTATTTTTCTCTTCATTGATCTTTACCTCTTACCACCATCACTCCTTGGCAAGTATACCCCCTCCCCACTCTTGAGTGGCAGACTGGATCGACTCTGCCCCATTCAAACTAAAACTAGTGTATCCAAAGCCTTGTAAAGATTTTGAGTACGATCAAAGAGAGGTAAAGGAAACCCCAAGAGGGCTTTAAATTCCATTGTCATCAGAGTAATGGACGGAAGAACGGTGCACTTAGGAATCGCAATTTTATAAATGCTTGGATTATGCATATATGTATACGTTTGTTCTCCCTGGAGAGGACTGCGCCAGAAGGTGTTACCAATTCGCCAGCCAACGCTGCTGAATTTCGCTGGTCGGGCGACGAGTGGCACGTTCTCCCAAAATAATTCGGTAACACTCTTCCGGATTTCGTTCACTAAACAATGGCTTATTAGAATATCATTTATAATCATATGGATAGCATTATATAAATGAATAAAAAGAAAAAATAAGAGAGACGTAAACATGAAACAATAGGAAAAAATCTCCTTGAAGAGCCAGGAAGAAAACTCAGAGGATATTCAAGTTTGACTCCAAAAGTGAAGCTTGATTCCTAATGCATAATAAATCATGAATGATGTCGAAATTGAGGGAAAAAGAAAGCAATACACCTTCCATACTGTTTTTCGAAACTACACTAGGAAAAAATGAAAAATAATTTCCATAAAGTCGTCTCCTACCCTGCGACTTCACACACGGGAAACGAGTCAAATAAACAATACAAATGAAAAGGGAAAAGGCGGGAAATTCCTCAGATACACCCACCATTATAGTCATTGTGGAGATGGCTTCGTGCATTTGCGCAGTTGCCAGACAGAATTTTGTTCACTGTCGTCACAAAGACTTTGGAAAGCGGCGCAGAATTACTTCACGTGAGTGCACAAATGTCTGCATGAGTGCTACTCATTCAGAGCTCAAAGTGCTAAGTCCAAGAATGAAAAACTACCATTTTTCGAATCGAATAAAACGTAACTTCAGTAATAAAAATAGTAATAAACTACAACAGTCATTCATGTTACTGAATGAATGAATGATTGAACGAAAGATTATAAACTAAATATTTGTCGTCATGACTGCAGTGGTCAATGTAATTTCACAGATTAATGCATGAAAAAAGTCGGGTACCGACATTTGTTTCGGTGTCTTGAGCATATGACAACTAAAGAAGTAAGACCACCGTCATGAGGGACATATTACTGTTTTAGAGACAAGAATAGCAGTCAGTAGACAGTAAATATTCAATCAGTGTCACAGTAAGAAAAAATTTACAAATGTATTTCTTAGGAAAATCGCACCTTAAACAGAGGTCAAAAGATATCGAAGGTTGACAAAAAAAAAAAAAAAATTGAGGGGATGAGTTTTGGAGCCCAAAACCTAAGCCTTATAGTTACAAACCTGCTAATAAATATACATACAGAGTAACATAAATGACAAGAGAAAACATGGAAACTTTGAAAATAAGTAATGATCAGATTCTAACGCGGACATACAAACAGGTATAAAAAGACATAAATAAATAATCAAACTGAAAAGAAATGTCAAGAGGATAAGGTCAGAAACATAATCGAGACATGGAAGACAAGCAAATTTTTGGTTGAAGCCAATCGCCTTCAAATCAACCTCAACTTCCGCACAGTTAATGTTCTTAGACACTACGGAAAGGGTGGCACCACTGCATGAAAGACTGTTTAACTTTGAAAGACTGTTTAACTGTCGCAATCTTTGCAGAAAAAGCCACACGTCCTGAATTCGTCATCAGATTTCCTTCAAATAAGTTCAGTTTCCACAAGCATCCTCAGATCAGTCACTGTCGCTCCCTCTTCTCGCTTCATGCATCTCAACAACTAAATGTTAGCATTCATATTATCATTTACTCATTACACATCCACGCCACAGTAAAATTGGTCATATACACACGTCGGAAACTTATGGCATACATATCGCAAACAGGATGGACAAAATCAACGACCGTAAGTGGAGAAGAAATCTTCGACAAATGCTAGATAATCGTATGCAGCACTGGTTTGGGATACCGCTAGGTCGTTGACTTGTATTCAGCCTGTTTGTGGTGCGTGTGTGTGTGTGCGCGCGCGATAAGCCGAGTATGAGAGTCAAGAAATGACATTAGTAATGTTGTGAACTTACTGCTTGATAATAATGCTCGTTTTATGTAATCATTGTCATATATACATAAATAAATTTATAAACATTCTTTTTAAATTCACAGAGGACATGACATATCTCCGCAAAGCTTCGGAATCCAATTTTTAGCAACATTCAGGATTTTCATGCCAAAGTCATCATCATTCACGAATTATGCAGATAATTGTTCCATTTCCTTGATTACATTTTCAGGATGATCGTTGGGAATTCGCACACCAAGAGCATTTCGTTCGTGTGTATATGTGAGAGAGAGAGAGAGAGAGAGAGAGAGAGAGAGAGAGAGAGAGAGAGAGAGAGAGAGTAGTGAATTTCAGATATCTATCATCTTTATTGTCAAACGAATGCAGCAAGCAGTTATTTACATAAAACCGATTAGATACATAATATCAAAATAAAAATATCTACAATGTGAAACTTGACAGTTGAAAGTTCAACCTGCCGTAGGAACCATGAGCTTCCCTCCAGTGCGCATAACAATACATTAAAAAGGGACCATTTGGAAAATTGCGTAGCAAAATGAACGACCATTAGTCCTGATGTGATGCTTATAAATTACTGAACACTGTGGCAATACCGAATTCTCACGCGAACGCTTCCAGCTACGGATATTCCAAACAATGAAGTGAAATTCGCAGACATAAATAAACATGACACGGGTAATAAAAGAGGATCTCTAATGAAAAGCGTACACGAGAGACCCAGAACGCCTGGCGGCCTCCTCTTCAGCAGCAAATGAGCCAAACTGAAGTCACTTTCTCAGCTTTCTTTATTGGGGCAGTCGGTGATCCCTCACATACTCCAGTAGTCGACGAGGATTTATGCTCCTTCAAGGAGCTTCAAGTATTCTCATAAGGCGACCATTCTTTATTAGAGGTAAACGAAATGGTGTCTTTATTTCTTTCACTGGATGCCTTTCTTCTAAGCACTGGATAAAATCACGTTGTAGAATCCTACAGTTATTTCAAATACAGCAATGTGTTCTATTTCGTGACACGGCAGTGCTGTCCATCCTTTTATTTTCAAAATGTTCTCTTCCTTTATGAACAGAAAATATAATTTCTTTCATATTTTGACTATAAATTAACCTTGTCACACCTACTTTCACGTGTTCCAGAAGTTTACGATTTAAAATTAATAACTAATAATAAGCCTACTCTTAACACCATAGGAACAGGTTGGGTAAAACATGCGCACCTCTCCTAGAATTACAAAAAAATATTTCTTTGCAGGCACTGACGACAACATTTGAGGACAGTAGGGAAGGAAATGGAAGGTCAATTATTACCTGTGTTTTCAGAGATTATTCGCAAACAATGATGGAGAAGGAGTCTTGCGAGCGAAAATAATAGCGTTCACACAGGCAATGTATTCCAACTGCCAAGACCGCCCAAACCTGGATCATTGCTAATAAATAAAGGACAATAAATTGATGTGCTAATAATCTTAAGATTTCCTATTCTGTAAGGGTGAGCCCACATTGTATTAAAACATGTCACAAACACACGTCGGCGCACACATCACAAAAAGGCTGAATAAAAGTCAACGTCTTATTCGCCAAAGATTCATTCTCCACTTACATCCATCGACTTGTTTCCAACCAGCTTTTGACAAGCATGTGATGAATTGCCGACATGTGTTTATGACGTTTTATTATAGTGTGGACGCACCTTACAGTTACCTCTATACTGGAATCATATAAATATGGTCCATTACACTATTACGTCCACTAGCACAAAATGAAAAACATTCATTTTCTGAGGTACGTGACAATTCCTCTCACTTTTCGTCTAAAATTCCGTGACAAGACAACTAAGCTTTCAATAGCTAAAACCCAAATAGGTAAAAAAGAACAGTAATTCAAGTTACTCTTCACCATGAGACCTAAATGAAGGCAGGTAAGACAAAAACAAAATGCAACTTCAAAGTTATACACAGCATTGTTGCAATCATGAGTCACATCTTTCTTGGAAATACTCTACGGGGGCAACACCCTCACTGTAACCTTTTACCTCTACAATTCGAACATCAAGAGGAATTCCAAAATAACAAATCATATATAAAGGGGAAAATATTGAATAATAGTCAAGCGAGTGATAGAATACAAATTAACGGCAGAACTACATTTCGTATGTCAGTGAAAGATAAATACCTAATGACACCCTGCAGTTAAAATGAAAAGAGGTATCAGTATGAACCACTTAAATTTTTATCACATCATTTCCCGCTGACTGACCTGTAAACGAACGATTGTGCCCCTCCAGATTTCACTATGAAAAATCAAAATGGAGGGCAGATAATAAACCAAGCTTTACAATTGTCAAAAGCATCCTAAACAAAAAATATCTTCTAACCATAAATGATGGAGAATCAGATTTAAAAATAAAGAACCAAAGTCTTAAAAAGTCTAACAGAAAAAACTTCATTAAGACATATAGTATATTGTGTGTATGTGTATATATATATGTGTGTGTGTATGTGCATACATATACATATGTGTGCGTGTGTGTGTGTATTAGTAAGTAAGTTTGTGTATATATACCTTTCTATGCAGAGATACAATGGCTTACTAAAAGAACTGGTTTTAGTAACTTACAAATTTTCATAAACGTTTTTACATTTTACCAATTTTTCATGGAATAAAGACTAAAGTTTCAGAAATCCACAACAGTTCCATCTGTGTCACAAGGAGTATTTTTTATAATGCAAACGTTGCTATTACAACACACCAAACTTCAGTGTTCTTGACGATTAATAATTATTATATACCGCTTTGTTAATAAGTAGAATACAAATAATTTCTTAAATAAATATCCTATGCTTAACATCAAAGGGTCTGGACTGACATCAATATACTGGCAGCTGACAGGTCTAATATCAACATTTTAAGCAGTCACATATGAATGCGCCGAATGAGAATAATATTAAAATATTTTTCATTGTACAATTATCTCCATAAGCCTGATATCAAAATGTCAATTACAAGTATCAGTGCGATAAAATGTTCAAATAACCAACTATAGTTAATGATATTATCCTCGATTTTACATCAATAGATCACACTATACATACTGTTCGCCTTGTGCGTCATTCGCAAGTAAATTATTTTTAATGCACAATATACGTTCCATTCCTTTTTCATCTTCATACGACTTTCTTTCGTAAGGTCGGATACTTTTCGAAAACACTAACGAACCGAATGCATACACAAGGTCTAAAGAACACTAAAGTTTTCACCGGACGCTTTGTAAAGGAGAGAAGTACCAAAGGCACAAGATACTGTAACTATAAAGTAGTGCAAACAGCATTCTGGACTTCACTGTAAAAACACTTCTCGCAAGAAAGACAAGCGAAGAGGAATCTTATAGCATCAAGGGGTCTCAGTTTTTACACAAGAATACAGCTGCTGAGGTGCAATTTCATACCTTCAGCTAACTAGTAATCTAGAGAATAAGAAAGGAAATATTCCATACACACATGCCTCATGCATCTCTCTCTCTCTCTCTCTCTCTCTCTCTCTCTCTCTCTCTCTCTCTCTCTCTCTCTCTCTCTCAGTGCAGTAGAGATATCTAAAGAATACGGAAAGTTTGAAACAACAGTGTCAAAAATCTCCGGAATTACACGAAAAAGAAGCTTTCTTTCAGAATGTCTTCTCTACTAATTCCTTGTAATCATCTCATCAGCATAATCTAATTACAGGCATGGTTGAGCTTCAATACACTATTTCTTTTGTTAGCTTCTTGTGTTCTGTTTCATATGGAGTCCCGAAGATCCGTATGAAAGGAATTGTCATAAATTCATATATGCAATCAATATTTCAAATTCCCATCTGACCAGAAATGAATCAGTATATATATATATATATATATATATATATATATATATATATATATATATATATATATATATATATATATATATATATATATATATATATATATATATATATTGTTTGGAAATAAAGTCAAATCGGTCAGGACCTACACCGAAGGATTTATACAGTGTTAGAAATCATGATATATTTACTACTGAGTCAGTACTACGAACATACGCAACCGCTTGAGACTACAGATCCACCATTAACAGGTGTAAAAGTTGCTTCAAAACTCATTAGGGCTAGTGGTAAAAATTAAAATATACTTTCAAGGGCAATAACAACAAACATACAGACCGTAGGAGATTACAAATCCACACCTGACAGTTGTCAGATGGGAGGGGCGAAAAAACTCATTAGTACTAATGGTCCCATACTTTGCTCACAAATATGATAATCCTTTTTTCACACATCTCTACTGCCTATTTTGCATGATTGTTCTCACTAACATGTACAAAAATTCCATTGTTCACCTGTCCATATCTCACATTTTTTATGCTGTTCTATTCTCTTTTCTAGTGCTTTACCAGTTTGACCAATATAAAAGTTGTCACAAGACTTACATGGAATTTTATATACAAATCCTTTAGTATTGTCGGGAGAGTTCTTCAATACAATTTTCATTGCTTTATTGTTCTTAAATGCGACATTAACACCGAAATTTTTAAGATGGGGAATAACTTCCCTACTATTATTATACGATAATACAAATATATTTTTTTTGTGGTAGGGTTCTTTTTTGTTTTGATACTGAGTCCTTTTGCCGCTTCTAATGCATTGTCTAACACACTGTCAAGATATTTTAATTTCTTGCCTGTATTCCTAATCTTATCTATTTTATCAATAATATATTCAGGGCTACATATACGTAATGCTCTTAAAAACATAGATGTGAACACTGATTTCTTAACCTTACTGCTGTGACCAGAATAAAATGCACATACGAAGAAGTATTTGTAGGTTTTCTGTAAAAACTGTATTTATACCCATCCCTATTTCTACGTATTAGGCAATCCAAAAGAGTTATGCACCCATCCTCTTCCATTTCCATAGTGAATTTAATTGATGGTACTAATTGATTTAAACTGATAAAAAAGGTATTTACATTTTCGTTCCCTGGACGTATACAAATTATATCGTCAACATACCTGAACCATACTACATTGCGTGGAATGATTTTGTTTAATATTTTCTTTTCAAAAATTCCACATACAAATTATTCAACACTGGGGATAGTGGATTACTCACTGCCAAAACAAAATTTTGTGAGTAAAATTTCTCACTGAATTCAAATTTACATTTTTTACATATAACTTTATCAGTTCAATGGAAATGGGATATCCAGCAGTGCGTTCTCTAATAATTCCGATAAAAACTCCAGCATATCGTCAGCTGGCACCTTCGAATAGCGATACCAGTGAATAGTGATACCACTATTAATCTGTACATTATTTAGTTTATTTACCAGATACACATTATTCTTGGTATCAGCGACAGGGATGGGACCAACCAACGGGTTGAGAATATCCACTAGGTACTTTGCGAGACTGTGGAACCAACTGAGCTGACAACTGGCCTGGCAGGAAAATTTGTTTTGTGAGTTTTCATTGTACCATACATATGCGGAGGCTATGGACAGGTCACACACTATTCTTTTATTAGTCTTTCGTTTCCTTTTAATAACTTTTTCATTTTTCTACTAAAATCCCTATTCCCATTAGCTAACAGGTTTTATTTAATTTTTTGTGTGTTATCATTACTCAAAAGGCTGTCCATTTTTTCTTTATACTCAGTTCTATTTAAAATTACAAGAGCACTTTGTTTGTCTGCTTTAGTCATGTGTATATTTCTAGCTTTTTTCAGTTCACTGATAGCAACCATAAATCTTTTGGGGACATTTGTGGTGTTTGACTTTTTCATATTTCCATAGATCACTCCCTTAACTATGCTCACTTCTTCGCTAGTAAGATCAATATATTTTTCCAGATTGCACAGTCCTTTGATAATTTCTACACTCTTCATACCGCCAGTTAATAAAGCAAAATTTTATCCGTTGCCTTAGGCATTGATCACATTTCTATCCAGGTGTTTACTTGATAAGTTGAAGACACTTTCAAAATTGGCGTTGGTGGTCCAAGGGCTTCTTTCGATCAGCGATTTCATTTTATTGTCATGTTTATGTTTAAGATCCAGTATGTTTCCCCTCATTTTCACATAGCAATATTCATGAAGGGAATCTTTCCACTCCGGTAGTACTGAGGCTTCAAAATGTCTTCTTTTTCTCAATAGATCTTCAAAACTTTTTGCGTTTCCATATCTTAATGCTAATATGATTTTCCAATATAGCACGTTGGATTTCACCGAACAGCCGATCTTCTAATGTTAACAAGGATTTAGTTATCGCTGATCTGGGAATCACATGTTCATCCCGACATTCTCGTTGGAACCGCAGGAGTCCCTTGGTTTATTTTGTTGGGGTTGTTATTCTAAGAGTGTCACGACGCTCACTGAGTTCCCGAACCTAACCCGTATCGGGACTTCCCTTAAAAGGAAATTTTTTTTTCTTATCACAAGAAACCCCAAATTATCGGGAACGGGCAAACGCTCCCCGAACCAAGCCTTAAGATTCAAGAGAGAGTAGACGATGCCAAGGTGGAGAGAGAGGCCGAAAGAAAGGAGAAAAGGGAAGAACAGGAGAGAAAGGAGAAGAAGGAAGAGCAAGATAGGCTAGATAGACTTGCAATGGAAGAACAAGAAAGAAAGGAGAAGAAGGAAGAACAAGATATGCTAGATAGACTTGCAAGGGAAGAACAAGAAAGAAAGGAGAAGAAGGAAGAACAAGATAAGCTGGATAGACTTGCAAGGGAAGAACAAGAAAGAAGGGAGAGGAGGAAGAGCAAGAAAGAAAGGATAGGATCAAAAGGGAAGAAAGGCAGCGGGCCCATGAGCTGCACAGGTGACCCAATTTGGCACTGCCAGCTCCTCTCCAGCCCCTGGGGCATCCGCCCTCACTCAGGCTCATATCTTTATGCCCAAGTGGCAAGCTATATTCCTGGAGGTTATGACATCCTCCTGGGACAGGACTTCCAGTCCCCGATTACGTTACAGCAATCCAGGGGTCCAAATCCCCCAAATCATTCATTAGGCAAGAGTAAGCCTCAACCGCCTACACTCATTATACTGCCAGTGCCACCTAAGTATGATGTGCAGTGGCACCCTCCATCACGATCAATCCCAGATCCCACGCCGGTGCCCGGCCCTGCCCCAGTGCCAGTGCCAGGGCATCAAATAGATCAACCTCCAGGAGATTCCAAACTCGATTCACAATCTCTGCCAGTGCCAAGCTCCGTCCGTCCCAAGCGACAAGCAAATTCCAAATCAAATCATAGTGCCTGACCCTGCCTTAGTGCCAGCGCCAGAGCACGCCCCCGATCTCCATTCAAGAGATCCCAATCAGGGTCCCCTCTCTTCTCCCGGCCTGGCTCCGCTACCAGCGTCGGTAAGAGAGACGGATCCTTCCGAACACAGTGGAAGCTTAACCAAAGGTGCGGCCTCGCAACCCATACCTGAGCTGATCATGGCAACCTGCAAGCCTATCATGCCCACCGCAACCTCTTCCTCTCTTTCCTGGTCCGCTGTGGACACGACCATGGGTAAGGATTCTGCCGTGTCTCAAATGGCCGATGAACTCATAGAACTGCGGTAACTTGGGATAGAGCCTGCAATGAATGCCCCTGCTTCGGCCGCCAAAGAAGTCGACACAGGTGGCACTCTAATGTCCTCCTCTGATTCGGTTCGACCATTCCCCTACCAAGGAGAACCATCAACCTATAGAGATCTGCGGCAGAAATCACGGGCATAGGTAATGTCAGGTAGCTTAAAGAGAGCTGCTGAGCTCTCCCGGCACCAGTGCAAATTTGGCATAGTGCCACCCTTATATCCTACGAGGACCTTGACACCTCTTTCCAGGGGAGGGTGTCAGGTTCCCTCACCTATTTATATTTCGTATAACTCTGTAATTTATTCTTTTCCTTTAACATTTTTCCTTTCATTATTTTGTTCAATTAATCATATTTTATGCCTCACAAAGGCTTACATTTTACCTTGTTCCCCCTCTGCCAATGCAGAGTGCAACTGACATACATCCCAATTTTGTAAGTCCTATGACTTCCTTTCGAAGCCCCTTGGGCAAAAGAATAAACCTAAGCCATTTTCATTGACTAAAGAATAATCTCTAGATATAATTTCTAGATATTAATCATCATTTTCCTTTAACATTATCATTTGCCTTCTTTGTTATTCCCTTGTGATTTAAACCCCGAGTCCGTGAATTGAAAAGACCGTGTACTTTACATATTTGTCTGTCCTTCCTTGTACTTAGCTTCGTGCTCATAAGCACCATTGACTTCAGTGCCACGTCTGGCACTGTCCCGTCAATTTAAGTAACATGGCGACACCTAACGAAGACCATGTATATTTCATTGCAATGCCTCCTCAAGGCAAACTAACTGCATGTCTTCGACTATAACAACTATTAAAAGTTAAGGGTATGATTATTTTAAGACTTACGTTAAGGAAATCAATTACAGTTTTTGTGTTTAATATTAACAGTAACTTTCTTATATTTGTAACTGTTCCTGTTTCAAAATAACATGTAACTTTGGATTTATCTTATTTTAATACATATGGTCATCTACTCATATTTCTTTTCAGATTTACCTTAAGGAGGTCAATTAAAGTTAGTGTATTTTAATATTTACAGTAACTTTCTTATAGTTGTAAATGTACCTGTTTTAAAGTTACAGTAATCTAAGGTTAAAACCTTTTTTTTTTTTTACTCTGCGATTAACGTAAAATATTGAATTCTTTATCAAGTAAATTTTCAGATATTTTATATGAAACAGAGAGATTTAGGTTACTAAATATACATGAGTGCCGTTAACGAGAAAATTAGGGTAATATAAAGCATCTGTCTGCTGAATCCTTGGTTTGGTAGACATTCGCACCAGACAGAAGTTGCGAGATGTCAACTTGGGCAAGGAGTTATTATATTTTCCCAAGAATCCCAGCCATCAAATGCTTCATTTAAAGCTGGAAAATACAACAGTGCATTTTGGGCACTGCCTGACAAGGAAGGGCAAAAGGAATATAGGCCCTTCCCTTAATCTTTTAATCACCTTTCAACTTTCTCTTCTCGAACAAACGACTGCGGGAAACTTTTGTTTACACAGACACGAGGTTGTGAGGAGCCTAAAGCACCGGGGATGGAGATTAAGAGAAAAGGACAGCTGGCATGCACACATGGGACTGGAGCCTAAAGTGCCGGTGATGGAGATTAAGAGAAAAGGACAGCTGGCATGCACACCTGGGACTGAGTCATATATGACACCAACCCCAATCTACCTGTGGGTAACCTCCTGACCCCTGACCGAAGTCATATAAGGGTCTCATCGAAGGAACAAGGAGAGACACACTGCTGGACGTGAACGAGACACATCTCCTTCAGAGAGCCAGGCCCTACCATGTGGTCCTATCTTGTAGGGACCTTTAGTCTTCTTACCAGTGAAGCCCTCAGCCCTTCCTCCGCTGCCATTTTCCCTCACTGAAGCCACATCTTCTACAAGGTAAAGTGATCTGTTGCAAAGGTTCTCCCCGTCAGTCACACTGTTTTAATTCTTGTACTAAACTTCCCATTTCCATGTGTGAGTGCCAGTATTTCCATAAAACCTTGCCTTGTTAGGTCAGTGTTACGTTAATGCCTGAGTTTAAATAATTACATAAAATCGTGTGTTCAAGGTTTCTTGGCACCCTCTGTGCTTGCCTTGTCCTATGTATATTTTACTGCATCCTCACTGGCTTTTAATTTGTGAATTACCAGTGAAGCCCTCAGCCCTTCCTCCGCTACCATTTTCCCTTGCTGAAGCCACCTCTTCTACAAGGTAAAGTGATCTGTTGCAAAGGCTCTCCCTGTCAGTCACACTGTTTTAATTCTCGTACTAAACTTCCTATTTCCATGTGTGAGTGCCAGTATTTCCATATTAACCTTGCCTTGTTAGGTCAGTGTTACAGTAATGCCTGAGTTTAAATAATTACATAAAATCGTGTGTTCAAGGTTTCTTGGCACCCTCTGTGCTTGCCTTGTCCTATGTATATTTTACTGCATCCTTATTGGCTTTTAATTTGTGAATTTCTCCCTTTACAGAGGGTTTGTTAGCCATGGAAATCTCTCTTGACTGTGCCTTGTGCCAGCAGATATACTTTTAAGTTTTCCCAATTATAATTAACCTCTCAGGCCTTGCATGCCTGATTAGTCCATTTCATCTTCTGATATTTCATGTAAATACAAGTAATTTTAAAATTACCCTAACGTGTTTATTTGCAAATACCTTGTGGTAGAGCCCTCAGCTCAGATAAATTCCCCCTTTTTCCTTGTTTTTTTACGATTTCCTGAATCAACAGCAGTCAGATTTTATACAAAAATAGACGTAAAGTAACAAACTCATTCATTTAGAGTCTATAACTGGCTCATGGTAAGCATTTCCCAGGAAAAATCATAAAAAATTATATTATATATATATATATATATATATATATATATATATATATATATATATATATATATATATATATATATATCTATATAATATATATATATATATATATATATATATATATATATATATATAGTAACAGAGAAATAATCTGAAACAATTCAGGATGTACACCCAGTTTTCCATCTCCCTGTAGTTATGACAGGGATTATAATCATACACTAATACATACAAAACTATATATATATATATATATATATATATATATATATATATATATATATATATATATATATATATATATATATATATATATATATATATATATATATATATATATATATATATATATATAT
>NC_089794.1:48532041-48562041 GCF_040412425.1 Macrobrachium rosenbergii | reverse complement strand
ATATATGTACATATATGTGTGTATATATATATATATATATATATATATATATATATATATATATATATATATATATATATATCAAACATATAGCCCTTTTCTTTCATAATAATATGGCTTAAATATATATCAGAACAGCGCTATGATCACCCCGTATTTAACCCTTAATTGCTAAATTGTACTTGAATCTAGTGTGCAGAAAGCTCCACAACATCAGCCGACTCAACCACTTACGAGAAAGGCTCACCAGCAGCGCGTCGAACAGCCCTTCTCCCCAACTCCACCCCACCCTTACTCTATCTCAACACACACACACACACACACACACACACACATTGCACCATTCACCTCTGCCTTGCAAGCACTCTCGCTTCCCGAACGTTGAAGCTCTTCCTTTTCAGTGCCTCTTCCTCGTCACATATCCTTAAACAAGAATTAATCAAAATCAACAGAGGAAAGGGGAATTTCCATAAAGCTTCACAATTCCTTTTTCAACGACAATCCAGATTTTCCGACCAAAATCATAATTATTCATGAATTATGGAGATAACTGTTCACTTTCCTTAATTGAATTTTGCTTGTGTGTGCGTCTGAGAGAGAGAGAGAGAGAGAGAGAGAGAGAGAGAGAGAGAGAGAGAGAGAGAGAGAGAGAGAGAGAGAGAGAGAGTACGCTGCGAATATCTGGAGCACAAAAACTTTAGATAGACCTGTTTATACACTGACCTTTGTAATTCCAGGCGACTAGATAAATATAAACAGAGAGAAAGAGAGAATACGAATAATCTTTCCTGTCAAACGAATTCGAAAATGACATTTCCATATATAGGCGACGGCCGATCCCAAGCATACAGCATTCAGATATGTATATCTCCAACATGAAATTTCACAGTTGAAGGCTCACCCCACTTCAGAAGCTATGAGCTCCCTCCTGCATGCATAACATTTCGTTCATAAGAACCATTTGGAAAACCGTGTAGCAAAATGAGCGACCATTACTTCTGATCTAATGATTTAAATGACTGAACGGACTCTTCAGCGATACTGAATCCTCACGCGTGTGGTTCAAGGTTAAAATATTCAGGATCATAAGAATATGTAATTTAAAATAATGATTACAAATATAAAGAAACGTGACAAACATTATAAAAACGTGGAGACTCTTCATAGACCAGGTATCCTTTAAAGCATTATACGAGTCAACATTAAATATTCTATTCTCAAAATTTGTTCCAAAAATGCACAACAAACACTACATAATCAGGTAATCAGGCAGGATTTGCAAACATGGGAGACAAAAGACCTTCATTATTTGCATAGCAAAACGGTTTTACCTAGGATTTTAATGTTTCCATTTATTTTCTAGACCGTTGAATGTAAGATTCATCTTTCATAAATATCAATATTTTCTGGATGAAAATACACTGGTTGTCAGTTAAAGTTCAAGGTGATCCTTCACTCGGAAAATGGCGAAAGCTCATCACGACGAACAACAAGACCAATCACTTGTGAAATCCTTTTTAGTCGATGCAAAGAGAACATTGCGGACCTGTGCAGCATTATTTATGTAATCGGCTGATTACGATCAGGATGCATTACTCGGGATTCGCTTAAATAATGCAGCGAAGAGACGAGAGTCAAGGATATAGATCTGCTTTAACATAAAGACTTTCAAATCGCACTTAGATCGGGTGGTTCCCCTTCACTCACAAACTTAATAAATTTACCTGTGGTCTCCGTTCATTTCAAGTCGTCTTTTGGAGAAAGAGCTTACTCTATTCAAAATACACCCCACAAGTTGGGTATAACAAGCTCGAAGTGCCAGCTTAAAGAAAATACGAAAATCAACTGCAGGCATAAGGAGACCTAATGGCGTAAGGGTTTACCCTAGCAAATGAATGGTCCCTTCCTAGCCAACTACTCCGTAATTCTATTAATATTTTGGTAGCATGTATGAAGATCATGTATCTTTAATGGCCCTCGTTACTGCCAGTTATATGTATTCTTTACTTGACATACTATGAGTCAATGACATTCAGGTGTACAGCTTTTACAGGTGAATGAGAAAGTGGCAGCAGTGCTAGTTTAAATTAAGGTATTAAAAGGAAATGCAAGCCTGGTACTTTAAAATAAGGTGTTGAAAAGAAATACGCGCCAAGTAGTTTAATTATGGTGTTAGAAGTAAATACAGATCTGGTAGTTTGAGTTAAGGTGTTAAAAAGGAAAACAGGATGGTAGTTTAAATTGTGGTGTTAGAAGGAAATGCAGTTCTGGTGGTTTAAATTAAGGTGTTAAAAAGAAAGGAAATGCAGGTCTGGTATGAACCTCTGAACTCGTTCAGCAACCAAAACAGACATTAGCAATTAACAAGCCGACACATGCAAAAATTCCAGGCAATAACAAATAAACGTAAGCAACAAAAAGAGCAAACCCTGCGAGATAAGGAAACAATTACAGCCAGGACACGAGCGCTGAGATATTTGAATTAAAACCAATCAGCTAAAAAGCGACCCAACATCAATCCAATTAATCGCGCGCCTCAGAGCTTCTCCTCCTCATGGAATTGCACGAAATATTTTCGAATCAATTTCAGCGACAGAAATCTTTCGCTGGTATTGTTCGCGAGGCTTCTATTTCTGCAGGGATGAAGGTATTGATGCCACATGCCTCGGATCGTTTGCCCTTCCATTATCGGACTACTGTTCTCCTGTCCGGAAGTCTGCACACTCCCAGGAGCTTCGTCTTTACAACAAAATTACCCGAAATTCTGATTTCCTGTTTCCCAGAGATTGCGATTTTGTTTTATATTGTCACCCGAAGATATAGATGTCTCGTTTGGCCGACTTCCATAAACTCTTTTAAAGGGGAACAGTCACGAGCGCCTTTAGCTCCTACGACCCGGAATTATCAGGTGCTACTCACTCTGCAAAGCATCGGCATTTCAGCTCTTTCCTTCCATGCACACCTGGGTTTGAGGGCTGTTCCTGACAACAGCACAAAAACCAGTACCTGTCAGTACAAGAGTAGTTGAATTGTGACGTCAAAGAGACAATCACGAGTGCATTAGTTCTTATGATTTCGCAGAATTTTAGAATTGCCAAGGGCCCCACATTCTTATTTACAGTCTCACTTTTTGAAATGTTTGTGTTTAGTTAATGTTTTCCTGCTTTTTCCTGCCTGATTCTCTGTTTTTACGCATTTTAGTGAACAAGTCCACGTTAGTTGGACGAAAGCTCGAAGTTTCTGTGCATATATATTTTTAATACACAAGTTTTATACCATGTATTTCATTTTCGACTTTACCTTACATCCTTGATAAGTACGACAATGTACGTTTATATTTAATGTATATATATATATATATATATATATATATATATATATATATATATATATATATATATATATATTTAGAGAGAGAGAGAGAGAGAGAGAATGTATATGTATGTATATACATATATATATATATATATTGTATATATATATATATATATATATATATATATATATATATATATATATATACTAAAAGGACCTCATTCAAACTGGATGGTATCTAATGTAATTTTTATTTAAAAGTTACAAGCTTTCTTGGACAAACAGTCCACATTATCAAGTATCCGTAGATACCATCCAGTTTGAATGAGGTCCTTTTAGTAATTCTACTAATGCACAGAACAATTGTGCATGTGATAAAGTTAATATATATATATATATATATATATATATATATATATATATATATATATATATATATATATATATATACATACATACATACATATAAAGTATCTGTATATATGTCATTCTTGTCGCTTGTGAATTTTTATTCATATAATTAAACCACACAACTATTTGTAGCTTAATATTTGTCTGTATATATGTTATATGTCATTTCGTGAAATGACTGAAATTTCAGGCAGATAGATGTCCCCAGGGAGCTAGTACTAAACACGGCGAAACAGTGAGTCACCTACACTGTTTCGCCGGGTTCATTTCATATTCACAAAATTAAACCGCTATCTGCTATTTCAGTCATTTCAATATTTGTTTCACAGTTTGACTGCTGATATATATATATATATATATATATATATATATATATATATATATATATATATATATATATATATATACTGTATATATATATATATATATATATATATATATATATACTGTACATATAAATAACATACACATATACATATATTTATATGTCTATATATGTATGTATTGCAACTGTCACTGTCTGATGAATTAATTGTATTTATTCTTTCTTCACATAGCGTTCTTTCATCTCTTTTATAGTCATTCTGTTCCGTAGAAGGTTGTTTTACAATTTAAAAGTTTTTTTAGGCTTTATTCATTGTGAATAGTAAAAGTAATAAATCAAGCAATTCCTCAAGAATCGAAATAGACAAAATTGCCGAATAAACAAAAGCGAAAAGGAATCAATAAAAGATCAGCATCGGAAATGAAAAATCCACATAAGCTACAGATTTCATTTTCCCGGAATATTCCAGGTTTGCGACCAAAGTCATCATCATTCACGAATTATGGAGATAATTGCTCAATTTACTTGATTAAATTTTCGGGTGATCATTGAGAACTCGACCAACTAGCAAATAATTGTGCGTATGTGTGTGTGTATGTGTGTGTGCGGGCTCCAGAGAGAGAGAGAGAGAGAGAGAGAGAGAGAGAGAGAGAGAGAGAGAGAGAGAGAGAGAGAGAGAGAGCGGGGGGATAAACGTATAACTTTCCCTTTGTTATCATTAGCCATCAGTCTTTTAAAATTAATAATAGTTTTGAAAATTCATGAGAGAGAGAGAGAGAGAGAGAGAGAGAGAGAGAGAGAGAGAGAGAGAGAGATAACTTTCCTTTATTTTATAATAAAATAACAATTATACAGTAAACTATACTTTAATTATATATATAAAAATCCACAATTATCCAGTAAACTATACTGGTAATTAATATATATATATATATATACATATATATATATATATATGTATATATATATATATATATATATATATATATATATATATATATATATATATATATATAGTTTACTATTTCTTAGTTTACTATTTTTAGTTCCCTTTTATTATTACCCATCAGAGTTTTCCCATTATTAGCTTTGGTTTTGAAAATTCGCAAGAGAGAGAGAGAGAGAGAGAGAGAGAGAGAGAGAGAGAGAGAGAGAGAGAGAGAGAGAGAGAATAAACGTATAACGTTCCTTTTGTTATCGTTAACCATCAGCACTTTTTAAAATTTTTAGTTGGAAAATTCGCAAAAGAAAGAGAGAGAGAGAGGGGGAGAACATAACTTTCTTTTCGTTACCATTAGCCATCAGACTTTTAAAATTAATAGTTTTGAAAATACGAGAGAGAGAGAGAGAGAGAGAGAGAGAGAGAGAGAGAGAGAGAGAGAGAGAGAGAGAGAGAGAGAGAGAGAGAGAGAGAGAGAGCACTTTTTCAAATTATTAGTTAAAAAATTGGCAAAAGAGAGAGAGAGAGAGAGAGAGAGAGAGAGAGAGAGAGAGAGAGAGAGAGAGAGAGAGAGAATAAAAGTATGATTTTCTCATTGTTATTATTAGCCAACAGACTTTTTAAATTACTTTTGATAAATCGGAGAGAGAGAGAGAGAGAGAGAGAGAGAGAGAGAGAGAGAGAGAAAGCATCAATAATCATCTTAATATCTTGAACAATAACAGTCCCCAAGCAAGCAGTGACCAGAAATGTATATCCATAACTACACATTCGAAGTTCGCCCCTCGGCAAAAGCTGTGAGTCACCCTCCACTAGGCATAAAAGGACATTAAAGAGGCCATTTGGAAAACCGTGTTGCGAAATGAACGACCATCAGTTCCGTTCTGATGCCTATAATTAATTTACTGAACGCTGCGCTGATGTTCAGTCCTCCAGCAAATGCTGAAAGCCTGAAATATTCCAAACGTGAATCCAGAAATATAAATAAATGTGTAATGCATAAAAAGAGCATCTGCATTGAAGGGAGAAAAGGTCACCCACATACCTGGTGTCCGAGATTGTTCTGGATGCTTCAGATTATACAGTTCATTTCCATGGATGTTTAATTAGGTATTCAACAGTCACTAACATAATCCTGTTGTCAAGCAGGATTTGGAATTATTGGGGACGGAAGAATACACTAATTCGTTAACGGCGATTAAAAAAATAACTGTTTTTGTTCCATTACATTTTTCCTTTCACCGACAGGATCGAGTTAGGCCGTTAAAAATGCAATCCCTTTTTTATGGAGAACGACGTGTTTTCTCATATAAATATGCAGTGTGCTTTCCCTTTGTAAATGAGAACGTGATGGTTTCTGTTATGTGTGAAATCGATTAATTTCAGTGCAATGCCTCTATCTAACAGTTTACTACAATGTCACAACATTAGCTTCAGTAATTTTCAGTTGTTTTACATATGGGTCAGTTGACTTTATAAACTAATCTTTTCAAAGTCTAAAACAACATACTGAGGAAAGGATATAAGTGCCAAGGGACCCTCTCCTTTAAGAGACCATTGTGATGGATCTGAAGGTGTAATTGCCTTCTAAAAGCAAATATTGAAATAGAGGGTACGTTCCATTTTGGGGGGAATAAAAACATAAGGTCAAAGGTTAGCACACGTGAAAAACCGCAGGAGTGCTTTGACATGGTTTTAGAGGAAATGGGTGATGAAAAGGACTTATATTTCAGAAGCATTGGGAGGAAGGAAGTGAGGGAGACTCATGAAGGGAACTCAATGTTCGATGTTTGAGTGAAGGATTTGGAATGAAAACGATCAAGAAGGATGGGTTTCGAGAATCAAACATCACTTTTCATCTTTCGAGTACATCTTGAGAAAAAAAGAGTTAGTAATGCTGCTTATCCCATGGCCCGCTAATAATTCAGAGCCACATCATTTATACGATAAATGATACCCATAGAAAAGAATTCTATTATGATATTTAACCACAGAAACGTCACTCGAATAACTACAGAAATTTAACTAAGAAACAAAAAGACAATATGATTTGATGGACATATCTTCTAATTTACATATGAACTACATGTACATTTTTAAATTAATATATATATATATATATATATATATATATATATATATATATATATATATATATATATATATATATATATATATATATATATATATATATACATATATATATATACATATATGAGAGAGCATATGAGCACAATTACCTTCAAGATTAAAAATCCCTTGTTATATCTCCAAGAATCGAGGGTGAGCTCACAGCTACTAAGATTGATAAGTTTTGATGATCAATAAAATGTCTTAATTCCAGTATGCTCATCACTATAATAGGTGGATTTATCTGAGGAGTAGAAAACGCCGTGCACTATGGTATATTACTGTCTCCATTAGGAACGTGAAGATTAGGCTAAGCAACATGAAACTATAAATGTGACTTTTAAAAGAGTGAAATTAATGTGCGTCAAAACAGGGATCAATACGAGGAAGGTTTACGGATTAAAAACACTCTAAACTATGTGGGTGGTTGTGTAGATAAAAATCTGGGCAAATTAAAGCATAAAACTCATTTTGGAAATTAATGAAAAACAAGTCATTATTATTTATGATAGTGAAAATATAATCGCCGTTCATTCCGATAAATTAAAGGTCAGATCAAGACCAGAGCAGGCCAAAGAAAGAAGAAAACAATTTTAGCCTGATACTATTTTTCTTCGTTGACCCCTTTTGCTCATTATGAGAAAAGGTACATGACGGACTGGGGTTTATCAATGTTATGTATCTGAAAATGTATTGAAAAAGTACATAACAATATGAAAAAATATAAAAACCGAAAAGATAAAGATTCCGAGTCTTCTACGCGCAATAAAACTCCCCCTAAGCAAAATAAAAAATTCAAACAAAAAGAAACGCGGGTAAGGGACGTGGAGGGTTCCAGAGCTTGGGAAAAAAGGGGAAATTCTACATCACGTAGCCAAAACTAAACGAAACTGATCTCGAAAAGCAATAACAGCAAAATGAACTAGCTTGTATTCCTTTCCTCTTTGGCCTTTGGGTCCTGTTTGAAACACTCGCATAAAAATATTTATATTTTACTGGCAAAAAGAAAATGCCAAAAGTGGCCCTGCAAGCCAGTCTGGAGAAAAAGATTCTTTCACCTCATGATGACAATATCTTATTATTGGTTAGCTAAAGTCTTGAAACTCATTACATTAAGCAAACGTCCCAAGAGTACATTTTGTTATAACTGGAACCACTGATTATCACCTATTTTCGTTGCACTTATTTGTGTTGCAATTTTCGTCGATTCAACATTACTGATTTCAAATTAAGAAAACAGAACAAAAAATATTAACAATTTCTCCTTCAAATCAGTAAACTTCGACTTTCCGAAACTAAAGTGACTACAAAAATACTGTACGTGCCTTATGCTGGAAAAATATAATATCACTGAATCAGAAAGAACACAAGATTTCTGGTGATGCCAGACTACATATAAAGTCTTTGTTTCTCAACAATAATAATTGTAGTTAGTCTTTCCCGCAGGAAAATATATAAAACACAATTAGGAATCCCAGCTGGAATCTTAACGTGATCATCTAGTACAGGCGAGATGAATTACCCAACTTCTACACAAATAATGCAAGAGCCATTTCAGAAACTTTGGTCGTCCTCGAATGAAACATAAATTTAACTAAGGTTTTTCTTAACTGAATCAGATTTTTCTATCAAGTTCGTGAACGAAGCCTCGCATTTAATATTTATCTTGCCAAGAAAATCTTCCAATTCTATTTGGTGCGGGTTACGCTGTATCACCGGAGGCCAAGAAATTCTAGAGAAAGCTGTACAATAAAACGTACAGTAAAAGTTTTGCTCGTAATTTCTCGCCCACTTCAATGAGACCATTTCTTCTTCAGCCCCAGCCTCATTTCCAACTTCCCCCAACTTCACAAGAAAAACACGAAGGAAAACTAAATATCATTGCCATCTATATAAAAAAACATCATTTCAAAGCCGAATGTGAAAGCCTCAAAGCAACAGTTAGATCGATGAGTATGCATAATTATAAATTTATTCTTAAGACTGCTGCAGCGTAAAGAATTGCTTTCCTCCAAACTTCAGCCACTCAGACAGAGTACTAATACTATTAATACCACAACTACTGTTATGGCTCCATCGACCATTACTGCTCATGTATGAGTACAAGTCATGCAGTTCTCCATCCCCCTTCACTAACATCACAGTCCTTTCTGACTCTCGGTCTCCAGTGACTTCGGTCCTGGGCACTTTCTTCTCAATCATTAATTATGATCGGGCTGAGATTACCCTCCGGAGTGTAAGGAGTTGCGTAAAAGAAGTCTCTTCACTTCGCTCTCGGCGATGAATGGATCTTGCCGCGCGGATTCTCATTAATGTCTCCCTTCTATCGCGCGAAGAAGGAAAGAGAGACATTTTGTGGTTAGTGTTTAATGTTTATGTATATTGTTTTTTGCTAAAATACATGTCACTATCTTCACTATTGTTCATCATCATAGATTACATTTTCTTTTTTCTTTATTTCTCTTTTATAAAACAAAGGTCATTTTCTTTTTCTGCTTTAAGCTTCAATAAATCTCACTCACGTTCTCTATAATTTGCTTCACCAAAATAACTCACACTCCTTCTCCATTCTCACTATCATCACTCTTTCCTTTTCAGCCATCTTTCACTGATATAAATCTGGCTTTCTTTCTCCGTTATTTTTTGTCTGTAATGAATCCCGCTTTCTTTTTTATATTAATTTTTTCTATACTGAATTTAAATCCCTTGTCTCCTATTTTCAGTGGGTTAAATTGCATTTCTTTCTTTGTTATTTTTACTAAAAGAATAACTTTCTTACTAAAATAAATCTTACTAAAATCAATCTCATATTGCTTTTCTGCTATTTTGCACTAAATTTTCATTTTATTTTTAAATTTTTCCACCTAATATGAATCTATATTCTGTATTATTTTAACTAACATTTTTTTAAAGATATTTTTTTCATTATTTTTCACAAATTCACCCTTCTCTCTCACTTGGGAATTGGATCTACAGGACAATAATGCCCTCAGATCATTCATGGGAAAAATATACACGTGTGAATTTAAAATATACGATGTATATATATATATATATATAAATATATATATATATATATATATATATATATATATATATATATATATATACATATATAAATATTATACATACATTCATACATAGATACAGATATATATATATATATATATATATATATATATATATATATATATATATATATATATATATATATATATATATATATATATATATATATATATATATATATAAATATGTGTGTGTGTCAAACTCACTGCCTTCTCGTTGTATACAAACCACAGGCCACGGTTCGAATCCTGACCGACGCAGGAGCATTCACCAGTTATAAATGCCTCTCGGTGTAAGTTATTCCCAAGGTGTAATGAATTCGATATTAAACGGTATCTGCGATTTAATATCAGTGAATATAAAAGTCATGCGTGAATGAGTGACCTCGTTTCTGAATACTCCAGATGCAGGGTTCCACATATATATGTATAAATTTATATATATATATATATATATATATATATATATATATATATATATATATATATATATATATAATATATATATATATATATATATATATATATATATATATATATATATATATATATATATATATATATATATATATATATATATATATATATAATATATATATATATATAATATATATATATATATATATATATATATATATATATATATATATATATAAATGTACATATTTTAATAACTCCTTAAATTATTTCTTTAGTTTCTCTGGTAACGTAAGTTAAATTTTCCTTTTTGCATAAGTCACGAGAAACTGCTTGTTAGTTCTTTTCACTCCCCTCAAGGGTATTGTATATATTGTTAAATATTCTTATTTATCTGCTTGTTTCTTTCTCTCCATATTTCAACTTCCGAAGTATCGTCTTCTGCAATTGCCTCTCTTCGTCGGATATATATTACGCAGCTTTTCTCGTCGCCCTTCCTTTATGTGGGGGACCTTTTCATCAGGCGAACGTTAATCGTTATGGTTCCCCGAAAGGGGGTTCAGCACCTAGCATTGCCCTTGTATTCTTCGTCGTTGTTGTGTTCAGCACTGCCTCCTGGTCAAGGCCAGGACATTAGACGCTCGCTTTCTTCTGCGTCTACTGCTGTTGGTGGTGAGGGTCTGCCCTGTGCCCTCCTGTGCGAGCTTGTCTGTGGGTTATGGAATTGCCCACTTGTGAGCAAGGTCCATCCTTTGTTTTTCCGAGTGCTTTGCCCTATCCTACGGGAATCATCAGGAGGCCTTTTGCGGCCGGCGAAGGGTGAGCATTCCCTTTTTCCCCGTTATTTACTTTACTTTTGTTGCCGAGTAAAATCTCCCGTCGGAGCATTTGTACTAAACATTCCGTTACAAGTAGGAGCTCCTGCCGGAGCCTTTATGAAAAGGACAGCTTTTTCTCAGCTCCAGGCAAGTTTTGTGTAAAGTCATCGTTTTGGGTGAAGGATAATAGTTTGCGTTTACTGTAAGGTGTGCTGTAAATTATTTCTTTGTATATTAAGGAAGCAAATTAATCTACGGTGTTAAGGTTTTCGTTTCCGTGTCTCCCTCCAATTGTACACGAGAGTGAGTGTTGATTTTGTTCTACCACTGTGAGATTCCTCTTTTACTCTTCGGTATAAGAGTTAGGTAGGAGATTGTGGTATGTGAAGGTATTTTACATGCTTGTTTGTTTTTCTACTTCCTCAAGCAGGTTTTCGAGCACTATTTTTTTTTATTGCTTGAAATTTTTGTAAATAAATATTTGTTAAACTTCAGTTTTTGGTTTTTGTCACCCTATTTTGGTTTGTTTTTTGCCTAAAGTCTGGTGTTTGTGTTAAATCTTTATCTGGTCTGGCAATTGATTCATTGAGCAGAGGACCTGGTTAAAATAAATAAGAATTTGTTGTGGCTCTTGCTAAAAATCAAGAGTTCACAAGTACTGTATATATATACATATATATGTGTGTGTGTAAAAGAAATCAATGAAAATTGAAACAATGCCGAAGAGGGAGAGGGATGGATGTAGGTCTACCATTTTTGCACCAAGCAATTTCCCTGACTTTTCCTACTGCATTGTCAGAGTCAAGCTAAATTTACGATTCCGGGAACCAGACCAACTTTTGCAGGGAGAGGAGAGGAGAGGAGAGGAGGAGGGAGGAGAGGAGAGGAGGCTGAGAACGATGAAATGACGGAGACCTGGGAGGAGATCTGGGAGGAAGGTGGGAGGGAGGGCGAGATAGGGGAGGGAAAAAGTGGAGAAGGAAGTATGAGAAGTATATGCTCTCTTTGGGAAGAAAATTGAAAGTTTCTTGTTTTTCTTTTTTTTCGTTTTCCTTTTGCTGTTGTATTGTGGTCTTCAATTGGATTCCACGTTTGGAAAAAAAAGTTTCCTCACTGCCTAGCTGTGTATATTATCCAACAACAGATGTGGAAATGTATTTTCTTTTATACTGATAGAAAATTCTTGATTTGTAGTTTATATACAAACACACACACACACACATATATATATATATATATATATATATATATATATATATATATATATATATATATATATATATATATATATATATATATTAAAGTCCTTCGTAAAAAGGCATCGTGCTTACCCCATATAGAAAATGGGGAAAAAGCACGTTAAAACGAAGAAAAAGAAGATATATATTTATGTATATATACATATAATATATATTTATATATTATATTTTATATATTTATATATATATATATATATATATATATATATATATATTGTATGTACTATATATATACAATATATATATATATATATATATATATATATATATATATATATATATATATATATATATATATATATATATATATATATATATATATATATATATATATATATATATATATAATATAATATACTGTATATATATTTATGTATATATACATATAATATATATTTATATATTATATTTTATATATTTATTTATTTATATATATATATATATAAAATATATATATATATATATATATATATATATATATATATATATATATATATATATATATATATATATATATGTTAGTTAGCATCTATTATATTTCCAGTGAACATGACAAGAGTGTTGGGTCAAGAAGAAAATTGCTTACGCTAATCTGATTTTAATCCTTCTTCATAACTTAATAGCTTAGCAGTGACCCTATTACCTAGCAAGAGTAAATGTTCCAGTCCAGCAATGATTACAGTTAATGAAGGCTTTAGGCTTATCAAGGCGTGAAAACGACTTAACACAACTGCCCAAGTATATAAGTATCTAGCTTAAAAACATGTACATGCATACATACATACAAAAATACATACATACCTACATACATACATACATTTATACATATATTATATAATATATGTGTATATATATACATATACTTATATATATTATGTATACATACAATAATATATATATATATATATATATATATATATATATATATATATATATATATATATATATATATGTGTGTGTGTGTGTGTATTGTATATAAGCTACAACCCTACTTATAAAAAGGGCAACGCCATGAAGGCAGCGCATACTTGTTCTCAGAAAGTATCCGGGGATGAGGTTGCAAGCTAAATACCGTGTTTACTTGACACCGGATGATGCTAGGACCTATTCACAGCTGGGTCGACTGGTAGGTCCCAGATCATTATCGACTCAGAGCTTGCAAATATAAGCCACGCGTACTATCAATAAAATGACCAAAAGAAATACATTTATCATCATAATTATACTTGCCCTCAAATACCCGTTTCTCATCTCCACATTTACATTACCGTCCAACGATATATCGAAATATAAATTATGTTGGATGGAAAGTTTAATCTGTAGTCTCTGAAACTTTTGCGTTTAGAAACTGCGTGAGCAATTTAAGCGAAAGACTGATCGTGGAGACGACAGTATTTCATGGGTATGTAAATTTGTTGGATAGCAATTGTCTATACAATAAATACACACAAGTAAGTTAAGTTAAGTATACCTTAGTTTTACCAGACCACTGAGCTGATTAACAGCTCTCCTAGGGCTGGCCCGAAGGATTAGACTTATTTTACGTGGCTAAGAACCAATTGGTTACTTAGCAACGGGACCTACAGTTTATTGTGGAATCCGAACCACATTATAGCGAGAAATGAATTTCTATCATCAGAAATAAATTGATCTAACTCTTCATCAGCCGGCCGGGGGAATTGAACTCCGGCCCATCAGGTGACAGTCCGAAGCTCTACCGACTCAGCCAAAGAAGGGCTAATACACGCAAGTATGCGTGTATACAAGTACATAGATATGTAATATATATATATATATATATATATATATATATATATATATATACTGTATATATATAACATATATAAATATAAATACTTATATATATATATATAACATATATATAAATATATATATATATATACAGTATATATGTATGTGTGTATGTATATATACACACATACATATATATATATATATATGTGTGTATGTATATATACTGTATATATTATCATGAAGTTACAAATGTCGTTTAATATCCAATTCACGCTACTTCGGGAATGTCCCCGATGAGGAATTATCACCGAAGGGGAATTTTTAAAGTGACAAATGGATCGGTACCGCCGGGGATATTCCTGAAGTAGCGTGAATTGGATATTGAACGACATTTGTAGCTTCATGATTGTATATAAATCACGGTGTGATAAAATTTTCATATATATATATATATATATATATATATATATATATATATATATATATATATATGTGTATGTGTGTGTGTGTGTGTGTGTGTGTGTGTGTGTGTTTCATCACATCGTAAGCACCCTCTAAGGAAGGGAATTTTAAAAGCATCTTACGTCAGCCTGACACGGCAGACAGAAAAATCAATTAAGGAAGCCCCACATGTGATCATAAAGAAGGGAGACTGAGAGACAGACAGTCAGACAGACAACCAGATGACAGTAGATCAAAACACCTAACTTCCAATAAATAATTATGTGATGTTGAAAACATGACAGAAAAGTACCCAAACACCACCAAGTAAAATGAGGAAAACTAAATAACAAGAAAAAGAAACACGTGAGAGTTAAAGAAGCAATCAGAGTCCGAACACGGAAGCCTGAGATATTTGGATTAGGACCAATCACCTAAAGAGGGAGCTCAACTTCAATTCATTTAATCAGAAGCCTCCTCGTCAACTCCAACTCCTCCTCTTCCTCCTCCTCCTCCTCCTCCTCCTCCTCCTCCTCCTCCTCCTCCTCCTCCTCCACCTCTCTGGAGTCAGAGATATTTCCGAATCAATTTTCACTTGCCAATACAGAAGTCATCCTCCCTCCCCTAATACCGTCAGCTTTACAAAAATAGAATTTCCTCAGCTGCGCAGCCAACGTCTCCTGTTAATATGGGTACATACTATGAAGGCACATATTTAATCCATACGGCCAAATATTATAAATATATATATATACCTTTATATATGTATATTACTATGGGTAAAGCATACATGTCTTTTCCTGTAATTAGTAGTTTCGGATGAAGTTGCTGGTCCCATGTCCTTTTTATCCCTATGAGCAACCCACCAATATACATAAATTTTCGCTAAGAGGGGTGGCTTCAGATAGATACAACCCACCGGTCACTGCCACACTTGTACTTTAACTACTGATCGTAGATGAAACCCCCATTGCAATTAATCATATATATAACAGGTATATATATATATATATATATATATATATATAATATATATATATATATATATATATATATATATATATATATATATGTGTTTATGTATAATATATATATATATATATATATATATATATATATCATATATATATATATATATGTATATAAATCATTGATTCGGTGTGTACAATTACATTTTTTTTTATCAAGTATAACGTAAAAACTGCCTAAGTATATAAGTATCTAGCTGTGTATATATGTATACATATATACATGTGTATATATATAAAATATAATATATATATATATATATATATATATATATATATATATATATATATATATATATATACATACACACACAGGGATTAGGAGCAGGAACAAACATAAATTTACACCATACAATTACACCAAAAATGAAAAGCACACGTTGATAAAAATTTCAGATAAAAATACATAAAAAAATTACAGAGTTAAGAAATATTTGAGGAGCACTGGGGGTCGACCTACCATGACAAAAGATAAAAAAAAAACTAAAAATATGTACATAAAAACAATAGGTTAAGTAAGGTGCAAGGGGATGGAGGTGGAATGGGTGTTACACTGCGGAACAGTTTGTTTGATGAAGCGAGACTCCAGAATCAGTAATTCATTTGGGTTGGAGCTTTGGCCCAGAAAAATAAAATCGCCATATTTAATGGGAATTTTACATTTTTTACTATGTTCACGTTCACTGGACGTTCAGGATTAAATAGTGTACATCCAGTACGAATACTAACTCCACTGTGGCAGTCTTTGCGCACCCTCATCATCCTCTGAGAAGAACCCACGTAAGTTCCCAGACTTCATCTGGGACAAGAATGTTTGTACACTATACCCAGAGTCCATAAGGAGCCATAAACGATCTTTGAAACGAAACAAGGAGTCAATTGTGAGTGGATTGATAGATGTAAGTTTGAGATTTAATGAGCCAAAGTATTTACGTGCAATGTTTGTAAATTAGACCCGAAAGGAATAATCGTGCACATATGGAAATCGGGCATAAAAAGGAAGCTTAGGAACACTTGTTTTATTGGCCCTATTGCAAAGCTCTTTGTTAAGAACCCTGCAAAGTGGGGAAGCAGTTATCGGTAAAATATGTTAAAAGAAAGGTAATTACCCGATGAAAGACACACCAATTAGACGTGAAAGTGGAGTTGAATTCAAAATTACGAAAACCAAAGCTATAAAACTTGGTTCCAAACCTGTAAATGTCTTTTCTTTAAAAATACCGGTATCAAACTGATTGTTTGCTCTAAAAACCTGTACATCCTGTAGAGTCTCTCTCTCTCTCTCTCTCTCTCTCTCTCTCTCTCTCTCTCTCTCTATATATATATATATATATATATATATATATATATATATATATATATATATATATATATATATATATGTATGTATGTATATATATACAGTATATATATATATATATATATATATATATATATATATATATATATACTGTATATATACAGTATATATATATATATATATATATATATATATATATATATATATATATATATATATATATATATATATATATAATATAGAGAGAGAGAGAGAGAGAGAGAGAGAGAGAGAGAGAGAGAGAGAGAGAGAGAGAGAGAGAGAGAGAGGAATTTGCCACATTGGTATACACAGCACATATGCAACTACTGACCTGCGATACATAGTGTTCAAATATGCACATCAGAAGCATAAAATTTATCGGAAAACGCTTAAGTCACTGTAGAATTTATAAGCGTGCCTCGTCTATGCATAACTGTGTATCAAAAGAAACTTTTCGCAGAGCTTAACATTATTGACAAACCTGATAGCAATAGCATGCATACTGCCATTATCAGAACTTTGGTGTATAACCCAATATTTCTCTTGACACTTATTCAATACTTAACCGGATTAACGTCAAGATCTTTCACGTACAGTAATGGATTGACTGTGTATGTGATTTGCCTCATATGAAGGCTCATGATTTGCAAAACGTCGTTATTCACCAACTGGTACAAACGCTTTTACGGTTCTCAGAACAATTATTCAGTTACCCTACTTAGAGCACAATTAAGATTTGTATAATTGTCAAATAAACGATTCGCTGATTTCAACTAAATATTTTCAACTTTTATTAGTGTTACCATAGTCAACCATGCTATAGTGTTATTGATCGCCACTAACCATTACATACTGAGAATTAGAAGAATATATAAATGAAACAAAACTTTCTAGGATCTGTCGCCAAACGTCGGGATTACCGATTATTTTACGTGTGTGTGAGAGGGTGTAAGAAGCCTGATATGGCCCTCCCGATTCTTACTAACCAGTAGAAATGACCAAACTTCTGAGATTTTTTCTAACGTCAGCTAAATAATGGTGAACAGTATTGGCAGAGCCATCTCGCAATTGATGGCTTGGACAAAAACAAGAACCGTTCATTACATTAAAACTTTCGTTTGATTTTTAAATTTCAACACTGAGACTAAGTAATTCATGGATACAAAACTTTTTATATTCTTTCTAGCGTAAACGACAGAGTCACGAGATTAAAATCGAATCAGCATAAAATATTAAATTAGGGTTAACACGACAAATATAAAATCCTTACTGGTATAAACTGCCAGCAATTATTTGATTTCATCCAGAGACTTTGCAACCCGCTCCTAAGGAAATTAATTCTAACTATTTTTCACAGTCAGTAATAATAATTGCCATTTGCAAAAAACTTTTTGTTTTTCATTACGTAAAAGGAAAATTCTTCCAGCGTGATTATTACGATCAGCAAATGGTAAAGGAGTGAACAGCCAGTGTTAGATGAATTCTGTCAAACTAACATACAAAATTGCCGCACAATCTAATTTAACGTGGAGTACAGATCTAATCTTAGGGTATTTCATACGTTAAATAAATCATTTATTTAAAACTGAGAAGTGTGACACTCTAGGACTGAAAACCAGGAAATTCTAGCAATTTGTGAAACCTAATAAAATATATCAAATGAGATTGTGTTCTTAATTTGTTTTTCATTTCACTGACAGGCTTCCCTTCAGTCACAATTCTATCTAAGGCTTCCATACCATCACAATTTCATATGAGATTTTTCAAATCACAGTAAATCATTTGCGGCACTTGATATAATACAGACCGGTAGGCGATTTTCTAAGTTGACTGGTACGCACTCCCTATAACGAGTGTAATCCATCTGGTAATTTATGAAGAGTAATGAAATGCATACAAAGAAATTCATTCGTGATGCTTTATGGAGCTTCAGTGAATGACTTCGTTCAATCATCAACTCTGCTTCAGTGAATGATTCGTTCAGTCATCAACTCCATAATTATAATGACGAAAAGACCCTTTTTTTTTATTTTTATTTTTCCTCCTCAACTTTTGCAGCAGTCGACTGAATCATCGAAATATCAATGGTTCCGGACACTGATGGCCTCATTAATCACTCACCTATCACGCTGTGAACCATGATATATAAATTAGGTGTGGAGGTAGTTATATAGCCCATGTATGTACGTATTATAAGAATATGCACTCATTTACATATATATACCTGAGGGGAACAATGAACAATTCAAATACAAAAATCACATTTTTATTTGAAAGTCTGTCAACCTATCTATCTGTTCTTACAATAATACATAGACACAAAACACTAAAACTTTTTCTATTCGTACGAAAATGGATAAAAAACTACAATATCAAAACTAAAGATTTTTTCAGCAGGATAATCTGTCTGTCTTACTTTATATTAGGTATCTATTCGTGTATACACTGCTCTAGTCGTTTAATGTCATTCTGAACGTTCCATGCCATTCAAGTTTGCTTCCATTCATTCGAATCATACATGAAAATGCGTTCGCACAATAAAATACAGCTGAAGAGTCAGAATCCCTGAACGAAAGATCGGCATTCATCACATCTACAGTTGCAGTCCCAGTGGCCTTGCACTCAAAAATTTAGAAAGAAATAAAAGAAAATAAGTTCTCCGAAATCTTTTTTAACAAAAAAGCCCAAGTATTACGATAACCAGCCAATTTACACATACAAAAAGAGAGATGGAATCAACAGCAAAAAAAAAAGGCATTTTCCAGTGACTTCTAAGTAGAAGTATGAGTCATAGAACTAGTGCAACCGAGTTGCAGGGTCTGGATCACATACCACCTTGAACTCTGAAGTGTCTTCTTAATGTATTCACAACTAAAATAAAAGTATCGTAGGCATGTTCACACACAGGCTAATCTCTTACGACACGTACTTAAATACTTTTCACTGATATTTCCTTTCACAAAATAAAATATATACATAAAAATGAGTTTTGTTTTAAATAATCGGTTTCGTCTACTTCTACGCTCATCCAAAATCAAAACACTTTCGGAAGGTATTGTTTACAATCGAAATTGCTTAAAATCAAAATTGCTCGTAAAGTTGATATCACTGTGTATTTGTGATTCTACGTAGTTATTCGCTTACTATAGAAATTCTAAATATGTTTTTCCAAAAAATATTTTGGGTGCTAAAGCTTTAAAATAGAAGTCTACGACCGCAACAAATTGAATCTTACTGTTTCCATGAGCATTTGTTAAGCAGATTTTACACAGAAAATGGGAAGTTTGTTTACATATAAAAATTCCAAGCGCGTCACACTGATCTCAACGTCGAACGACAGTTGGTTTCAGTTTTAACAAAAATGCACAATCATTTCTACAGTCTTGAGAGAAAGCTTATTCTAGATGGAGCATAGAAGTGCTGGTGTATCCGGCCGAAGAAAGACACCTGCAGCGGTTCGAGTGACACTTCATTTCAAGGCATTTTATTGGATGCGCTGAAGCAGAGTTCAATGAAGGTGATAGTAACAGAGCGGAGGGCTCTAAACTGTGGTACCAGTAAGGAAATAAATGTAGAAAAGATACAGCCGGAAATACCGACTACAGAAACGTCTAAGCTTCATATTATATTATGTTATATTACATTATATTATATTATATTATATTATATTTTTATTATATTATATTATATATATATATATATATATATATATATATATATATATATATATATATATATATATATATATATATATATATATATATATATATACATATATATATCGTACTCAGATTTGCAAATGGAAATTTCACATTAACATAGTCTAGAAAAAATATATACTTTTCTAAACAATTTATGTAACTGTGAAATTTTACTTTGCAAACCTGAGTACTATATATATATATATATATATATATATATATATATATATATATATATATATATATATATATATATATATATATATATTTATGTATGTATGTATATATATACATATATATATATGTATATATATACACAGTATATTTATATATATATATATATATATATATATATATATATATATATATATATATATATATATATATATATATACATATATATATACGTATATAATATATGCACTTGCGTATACAGTATATACATATTTACTCATGTTATGCTTCAATAAGACGGGATGGTCAAGATTCTAGATTCCTTAATTTATAAAGCGCAAGTTTTCGAAGACATAGCCTACAGTCTTCTTCATCAGGTACCGACGCACTGAGGAGATGACAGCTACCCTTGGGTATATATGTATGTGCTCTTTGCAACATCTGTTGTTTACTTTCCCTAACCCCTGCCATGACCCGCCAGTTGAGCTTCAACACTTCCTGCCCTTTCCCTTATTCTTCTTGATCTCCGTGGTCGTATGCTTAATCCTTCGTTGTTCGGGATTATCCCCTTACTTTCTATCTTTTTGTTTATGCTCTCTTAAAATTCTGGTATATCATCTCACTAGCGATCTTTTCCTCACAAAATTATTCCCAACGTTGCTTTCTATTTTTCTTTTCACAAGAGCTGATGAGGGCGTTCACTACGATCACCCTCGCTGTTTTATTCTTGTTTTGATATAAAAACTCTGTAAGTTTTCAGTTGATGTTATGGTTATAATTCTAACAGCGTTTGGCCAGTGCCGACGCTTGGATGCGATGGCGAATGTTCTGCGTGTGCTGGCTTGCTTTCTCCTTGCACGATATGCTGTGTTTACCAAAATGTACTTTATCACTACTATCACAAGGTGCAAGGCAGACGCCGCCCTCTTCTCCTCCCCTTTAATGGGTATTTAATTCTGGTTACTTTGTTCCTAATGTTGCTTTTTATGATTCCCTACTAATCTAAATTTTTCGGTTTCTTGTTTAAATCCTTAAGAATGTTACTGTTTTTTCCATCTTTGTCTTGTCGCCTCTCCTTATAGTAGTGTTTCCTAGGCTTACTCTGGGCCTTCCTACACCAGTGAGTCGGGGATCCAAGTTTGTTAAAAGGAGCGATTAGATATTCAAGCTCCTGGTCCACAATAGAGCCTACAGGGTTTGCAGTCCACCTTATGTGGACCGGGAGCTTGAATATCTATTCGCTCCTTTTAAAAAACTGGGATACCAGACTCAGTGGAGGGGAAAAGGTGCATAGCCAGGCTAGAAAACACTACTGTGGGTAAAAGCGCCACGAGGGATTAAGCATGGGAGATGAAGAAGAAATACTGGAAAGGAAGGAGCAGAAGCTCACCGGCCAGGTCATGCCAGGGATTAGGAGAAGTAAACTACAGATGTTGCGAGGAGCACAGACACATATGCCCAAGTGCAGCTGTAATCTCCTAAGTGCATCGGTACCTGATGAAGAAGACTGTTTGCCTTCGCAAACTTGTACTTCAAAAATTGAAGAGTCTGGAATCCAAACCACCCGTTTTATTGAAGCCTAATATGATTAATGTGAATTATATTCACAGTGTAGTTGTATGGCTATTTTGTGAGTGTATATACATACATACACACACACACACACACACACACATATATATATATATATATATATATATATATATATATATATATATATATATGCATATGTATGTATGTATGAATATACATATAAAATATAAATCTATGTATATATACATATACATATGTATATGTATATATACAGATTTATATTTTATATGTATATTCATATGCATATACATATAAAAATATAAATCTATATATATAAAATATATAAATATATATATATATATATATATATATATATATATATATATATATATATATATATAATGTATCTATAGCATTTGGAATGACAGGTGAAGGTCTTCTGGTTAAACATATTTCGGTTCCGGAATTTTATTTGATGATCATAATGCATATATACACACACATATATACATGCATACTTTCATCGTATCTATCTTTTTTTTTCTATCCAGCCTAGGGGACAACAGTCTACCATGGTATGAAGAAAAGAGTATGAAAGGACTTTCGTCCTCACCCTCTGAACACTCACTGAGAAACCAGAAGGCTGTAACCTTCTCGCATCATCCCTTTTAAAAAGGAGTAAAAGACTAAAGGTGGAGAAAAGACTACATACATAATATATATATATATATATATATATATATATATATATATATATATATATATATATATATATGTGTGTGTGTGTGTGTGTGTGTGTGTGTATTATATATAGGAGACAGAAAAATAAATAGATACAGTAAAAGGATGTATGCATGTGTGTATGAATGCATTATGTACATTCATTATGAGCATCAAATAAAATTCTGGGCCAGAGGTACACATGTCAAATCAGAAGACATTCATGTCTCATTTCTCAAAATTAACATGTATGTAAAAATAAAATATATATAACCTATTTTCAACCAAAAGAAAAGTAGGATTTCACGATCCTTCATTTCCTCATATTCCTACCTGGAATATTTGCAAACCTAAATTAAATATAAAAAGGGAAATATGATTATGGATAAAAAAAAAAGCTTTTAAACCATCGTGATTTGAATTATGTACACAAGAATCTTTAAAAATGCGATTTCATAAATCGGGTCTTAACCTTGTCCTGGAAGTAAGAAAGGGGACCTGGCAGCTCTGAAGATAAGAATAACTTCAACGAATAAAAGTAAGGATGTTGTTTTCCAGAAGAGGCAGATCGGAGGATCTGATGACTGGAAAAATACTGACAAACAGGAACAGGAAAAAGGAAGCGAGGGCGAGTGAACATGAAGGAAAGAAAATGTTTGATCATGTAAAGGCCGAAGGGGAAAAACACATAAATAAATGAAATGTTTTTGAAAAACTAGGTTGAGCTTAAAGGAAACACCAGAGAAATGATAAAACAAATATTTCAGCCCAAGGCAGGATTCGTGGAAGACAGATATTTGAATTAAAGCCAGTCGCCTAAAAAATCAACCCCAACTTCCATTCCATTAATCACAGTCCTCCTCATCCTCTTCTTTCTAGGAGTCAAAATGTTTTCGTGTGTATTTCCTGAAGCTAATATGATCATTCTAAGCCAAAGGAAGCCACTTACCGAACGTGCACAGGCGCAGTGAATATTCACTCCGCTGCTGACAGTTCAGTCGGCTAAGAAAGCAACGCTGGGTCAGTAAGTATTTAGATGGAGGACCACTCAGAGAAGAAGGACATCCACGATACATTAGCCCCATGAACAAGCATGGGTTAGGGCATGGGCTTGCAACCTCACCCCACAAATACTTCTGGCGCCAACCCCTATAAAGGGAAAAGGCATATAGGTATGGCATTTCCTGGCGGACCTGAATCCAGGACTGGCGGAGCCCCGCATCGCTCTACCTCGCTAACTGGAGTGAGAGCAAACGAGTTTTCAGTTCATTATTCTTTAGTCTGTAAGCCTTTTTCTGATATGTTTTAACCTTCTGGTTCTCAGCAAATCTTTTTGGATGACACTGCTTTCCTCTATCCATACAATCGAGTAACTGCTGCGTGCGTAATTCACTGTCAATGAACAGAGGGGCGATAGATTTTACCAAAATCTTATCATATCGTCACCTGAATCGTGGGGCGAGAGTTCAAAACCGGACTACTCTCAAGCCACTCACTCTGAAGAAATTAGGCGTATAGATGAGTATGTGCAGTTATACATATAAGCCCTATGTATGTATATACACACACACATATATATACATACATACATATATTATATATATGTATGTATATCAAATAAATAAGCATGCACAACACTTACATACATACACATATGTTTGTGTATATATATATACTGTATGTATGTATGTATGTATGTATGTATGTATGTATGTATGTATGTATGTATATATATATATATTTATATATAATATAAATATATATATATATATATATATATATATATATATATATATATATATATATTACAATTTTCTTATACATGATCTAACAGTCATTTGTGGTTTATCACAGGCACAAGTAATGCGCATGTCAACAAGCAAGGCACTAGCTCAAAGTAACCTATTTACACCTACAGAGAATGAGAAAGAATACACACCTAACACAGTCCTTTCACGCACTCTGTGAAATCAGAACATTGTAGTGAATATATGCAATCACAGTATTTATAACAAAATACATAACATTACATCACAATAGTCTTTATCACGCAGACACACTACCTGCTTACAATATTTCACACAAAAATAAACAAATACATACTGATATAAACTAGATGAGTATAATTAACAGAAGATGAACACCGGAAACGAGATATGTTCATAAAACTTCATAATCCCTTACCCAACGACATTCTGAGTTTCCACCCGTCATCATACGTGAATTATGGAATTAATTGTTCAATTTCCTTGATGAATTTTTGAGTGATCGTCGATCAAGAATTACTGTAACAGATAATTTTGCCTTTGTATTTGTACGTGTTTTTGATGGAGAGAGAGAGAGAGAGAGAGAGAGAGAGAGAGAGAGAGAGAGAGAGAGAGAGAGAGATGAGAGAGCGATCATTTCCATGTATTTCCTATCTACTAATTCCATCTACAGCTCAAATCGTTTGATGCACTTGTTATATATATAGATATATATATATATATATATATATATATATATATATATATATATATATATATATATATATATATATATATAAGATTTCCATTCCTCCCTCATTAGGCAACTAGGAATTAAATTATACAAGAAATAAATCCATCTTTCATTTGAATTATAGGCCGAGAAATCGGCGAAAATCCTAGGTTAGCGCCCATTTGTTGAATTAGAGGAGTTCCCTACATTCCAGTCTCTTGGCCGGAAATGCCCAGGTCTACCAACAATAGAGTTTCCCCCTTCAACCCCCTACTACAAGAACACACCTAGATTTCCGTGCCATCCCCATTCATCCTTTAAAGTGCATTTGTTCAGTATCCTCATAACCTGCAATTAAGTCCTCCCGTTAAAGTGTTAAATTGGGCTAACTAAGATTTAGAAGGAAAGATTGTTCACTGGGCTTTGTTTAGTAACAAGGGAGGTCTCATTTGCACCCCCTGGTTTGTACTGACTCCGGAATTCTCTTCTAGGAGCACGAGATAGCCTGCCCAGTTCGTTAATCTATGCCAAGAAACCCTTTACTGGCTGCCATCCAAATTTCGCAAGCATTCCTGGTCGCAGCCTGGCCACAAGCCGTTGCCCACACAGAAATCATCTGGATTAACGAATGTCAATTATCCTGGAATTTATCCCTTCCAATGTCTTACTGTCTGTGAACTGATGCATTTTGGCATATCAGAGTTAACTGATGTATCTATGGCCCCTCATTTTTACATTGCGTGTCTGTAAATTACTGCATTTTTGATCTGTCATAATTGATTTATGTGTCTGTACATTGTTACATTTTTGGTCTCACATACTTGCCCCATTCTCTGTAAATAAACCCCTTTTGATTGTAAAAGAATTTTAATTCCAAACCAGCAACCTTCCTTATTCACGTAAATCAAGGAAGATTCTAAGGTAAGTTCCAGTAGTTTTCCTTTTGTTCATAATCGAGGACCCCCCTTGGTACCGAAGACAGTCTATAATAATAAATTGTCCCAATTCCGATCCACACCAAGGACTCGGTTTATGACAATATACATATATATATTATATATGTGTGTGAGTGTGTGTGTAAATATTATCTCAAACCACTGCATGCAGAGCGGCAGACAGACGCACAGAAAGACAGACAAACAGACAGTCAACCAGGAAAATTCAAGATTTCAATTTGATAAACTAATGCTTACAAATGCGACCATCGATTATTATTATCCGTTTTTCACATAAGTATATAAGTTTATAGAAAAGATTTAGCTGTGACGGTTCACGCCATTATAGCAAGAAAAAAATAATAAAAAAATTACATAAAACAGTGCTGCCAAACGCCCGATCATTAATCCTCTGAAGTCTACCGAGCGCTAAAACAGAACGCATTTCCCCATCGGATATTCAAGGCTGAAATTCTTTGAAATAGTGTGAAACTCACACGTCAATAAGCATGGCGCAGCCAATAAACATGATCTTCCATCAAAAGCTCGCATGAAAGAGGATCTACGCACCCGGTGTCCTTCATCATTGCAGGCTGCATGGAGCTATACTGGTCGGATCCTTTCCAGATTAGTTTAGTACACAACAATCACTGAAATAATTCCGTATTCGAGCAGTATCTCCAATCATTGTTGACAATAGACCCACGCTTTATAAACATGGAAACTCTTTATAAGGAATGAAAATTACTATTTTTGTGCTTCATTAAATCTCTCTTATTCAAAGGATGAACCAGACTACGCAATTAAGAATAAAATTCCCTTGTATAAAAGGCCAGCGTGTTTTTATCCAATGAATAAGCAGTTTACCATCTCTTTTAAAATTGATTTATATATATATATATATATATATATATATATATATATGTATGTATGTGTATGTATGTATATATACATATATATATATATATATATATATATATATATATATATATATATATATATATATATACACACACATACAGACAGACAGGGCCTACAAACATATATTCCCTGAAGTTCCATATCTACACTTTAAAATTCCAAGTACCAACTCAATTTTTCTGCAATTAAAATGTCACGAAAATCTCAATGATAAAAATCACATACAAAAGTTGCGAAATAAACTGCTCAGAGAAATTAAAGGAATAACGCGCCCATAGCGAGTATACAAACGCAAAGAGGGGATATGTACCAGAAGAGGTTCAATAACAAAAATGAAAGGAGGGTCATTAAACTTCCGATTCTGTCACTTTTTAGTTTTCTGTAAAAGAAAACTATTGAGATGGCTGTTTGTCTGTCAGTCGGCGCTTTTTCTGTCTCCTCTCAGATCTTAACAACTACTGAGGCTAGAGGGCTGCAAATTGGTATGTTGATCATCCACCCTCCACTATCAAACATCAAATTGCAGCCCTCTAGCCTCAGTAGTTTTTATGTTAATTACGGTTAAAGTTAGCCATGGTGGTGCGTTTGGCACCGCTAAAGGTGCCAACAACACAGGCCAACACCGGGCTGTGGCTGAAAATTTCATGGACCGCGGCTGAGAGTTTCATACAGCATTATACCCTGTACAGAAAACTCGATTGCGCCGAAGAAACTTCGACGCATTTTTTACTTTTTCTCAAAGTGGCTGGCCTGGATCTGGAAGGTTTCAGGAGTCACGAGTTCTACAATAAAGAGAAATACAAATGAAGGAATGCAGAATAGCAGACAAAAATTGGAACAAGTTGCCTATAACTACCAAAATATCACCGCATCAAGGAAGAGATTGCATTAAGATACATGACATCTTCAAAGAAAACAAGTAAAAAATGCGCCGAAGTTTCTTCGGCGCAATCGAGTTTTCTGTACAGTGTATAATGCTGTATGAAACTCCCAGCCATGGCCCATGAAACTCTCAGCCGCGGCCCATGACACTTTCAGCCACGGCCCGGTGGTGGCCTGTAGTGGTTTCAGACGCACGATCATGGCTAACTTTAACCTGAAATAAATAAAAACTACTGAAGCTAAAGGGCTGCAATTTGTTATGTTTGATGAATGGAGGGTGGATGATCAGCATACCAATTTGAAGCCCTCAGTAGTTTTTAAGCTCTAAGAGCGGAAAGAAAAAGTGCGGATGAACAGACAAATAGCCATCTCAGTATTTTACTTTTACAGAAAACTAGAATCCATTTAGTTTGACAGCAATCAATACCCAAGTACAAAGGATAGATAGGAAATAAAGAGAAACAAGATTTCAAAGGTGGAAGGTTTTAGAAATCAAGTCACATGGATGAGACGCAGTCTCGTTCATCGGAGGAAGACATTCAGAAACATTCACCCAATCGGCTAAGAAAAACACCTGAGCCTGTCTCTTGTTTCTCTACTTGTAAGTGCTCGGAAATCATTTTTCCCACCTGACAAAGTATTTCAAAAGTACCTTAGTAAACACGTCTACCTAAAAATTTACTTTTACCTTACCGTTGAGAACAACAGCCTTGATTAAATAAATTTCGAAGCAGATTTCACAAAATAAAAAACCTCGCAAGTTACATTTTAGAAGATTAATAAGAGCACTTCATCTTTATCACTGGATGGTATGATCCTTGACCAGAAATCACTATATTAAAAAAAATGAAACCAAAAACTAAAATAAATACGACATTTTTTGTATATATGAAACAACAATGCAATGGAATTTCATCTAACGTGATTGGCAGCTAAAAGGTGCACGGTACTGGTGTCGCCATCTATCGAGAGAAAGTGACTTGAATCAACAGAAAACGGAACTTTTGGTAAGCACGAGTATTTGCATCACATTGAATTCGCATGCAGTTTCTCCTTTTGCTCTAGCTCACTTGATTGGTTTAAATGGGAAAATGTATCAAAATTAGCATTACTGCTACGTTTGGACAACATATGAACATTAACAAAACTTCTGAACATTTTCCAACAAAGAAAAAGGCAGGGCAAGTCTCAATTCTTGTCGCTTTTCCGCTAAAGGCCTACTCAACGTTTCCCTCATTATGAAAGGACTAATAATTATCGACAATGACACCAAAAAGATTAATTTGTATAATAATTTTGTGTTGTATATCGAAACCGTATAACTATGCCTGGATTTATTATTGATGTGATCGCTCACCAGAGAGGATGAATTATTGATTGTCCACGTGAATAATGTCAGATAAGGCTATACAGCACCGTTTCGACAGA
>NC_089794.1:48517041-48522041 GCF_040412425.1 Macrobrachium rosenbergii | reverse complement strand
ATAACCTGACGTGAGTAAACGCCCAAAATTGACAAGATTTAGGGTGAGTTATGCACAACTCTACACCTTTGTCTTTTCCAGGATGTTTTTGGTAAGTTTGTCCGAGTCCCTGTTCTGACTGGTAAAGCTTCACGCATGATAAAGCTGTTCTCTTTAGCAACAGCTATGTAGGAGGTATGTTTTGTAATGAATTTAAATTTTTTGTCATAAATTTACTGTACTAATTTTTTAAAATGTACTTGTTTAATTTGTATATGTTCTTGAACAACTTCACTTTACCCTCCACCCATTCGGGGGCGCCGCCCCTGAAGGGGTGGAGGAGCCCCCATGTTCTGCATAGCAGGTCGTATGGCCTACTATGCAGGTTTCTTTCAGGTGGTAAGTATAGACTTAATCGACTGCTTAGTTTTCTTGTTCAGATAGGTATTAGGTGTTTAAATGTGCTTGAATACCTCCCACTCAGTTAATTTTGCAGAAGCTCCCTAAGGTTTGAGGAAATTAAGAATGTTTATGCCATCAAACGACAATAGTCAGCATTAAAACAAATTTGTGTAAAGGTTTGGCGTCTTGGTATATTTTACTTTAGAATTTCAGCTTCCTGAAAACGGATTAACTTTGTGGTTAGGTTAAGTCAGATAAGTCTTGGCCAATATTCATAAAAGTTTTGCCCGAATTTAAATTTTTAAGTGTAAAGTTGGCGTTAGACTAAATAGAATTTTCAGAGGATTCGAACCTGGTATATCCTTTCTCGCAACCGAATACTTCTGGTTATAGGGATTATAGGAAGCTCCCTGAATGTACGGGTCATTTACGATAATAGGGGCTTGCTTACCCATTAGGTAATCTCTTTAAATTAAAATCATCAAAACCATGCTAAATTTTCCCCAGACAAGCGATTATCTCCAGAGTAATGTTTGGATTTCCGCTGTTAGCAGATGGAATTAGTTTTATGAAGTTTGTCAGCAACTCTTAGCTAGGAACTTTCAGCTCTTGTTAACAGACAGCACGAAAACAAATTTTTCGGTTGAAATGTTTGGAAATTTTGAGTCATGGATATTTTTTGCATACAATAACTGGAATATGTTTACTTTTTGTGGGGTGTAATCAAGTTGAGTTTTCAGGTGCGATGGTTAGTTTTGATATTACTAGGTCCCTCATAGCATAAGCACTGTATTTTTTATGCTATCAGGTAACACTGAGTTTGTATGTTACTCTATGAACACAGGCAATGAGTTTGTTACTCTGTGAACACAGGCAATGAGTTTGTTACTCTGTGAACACAGGCAGTGAGTTAGTTACTCTGAACACAGGAAGTGAGTTTGTTACTCTGTAAACACAGGAAGTGAGTTTGTTACTCTATGTACACATTCAGCGATCTTGTTCTCTATGTACACAGGTAATGAGTTTCTTACTCTGTGAAGAGAGGCAGTGAGTTTGTTACTCTGGAACACAGGCAGTGAGTTTGTTTTGTGAACACAGGCAGTGAGTTTGTCACTTTGTGAACACAGGCAGTGAGTTTGTTACTTTATGTACACAGGCAGTGAGCTTGTTACTCTATGTACACAGGCATTGAGTTTGTTACTCTATGTACACAGGCAATGAGTTGTTAATCTAGGTACACAAGCAATGAGCTTGCTACTCATAAACACAGGCGATGAGTTTGTTACTCTATGTACACAGGCAATGAGTTTGTTACTCTATGTACACAGGCAATGAGTTTGTTACTCATAAACACTTTTTGTTACTCATAAACAGGCAATGAGTCTGTTTGTTACAGGCAATGAGTCTGAGTCTGTTACTCATAAACACAGGCAATGAGTTTGTAACTCATAAACACAGGCAATGAGTTTGTTACTCATAAACACAGGCAATGAGTTTGTTACTCATAAACACAGGCAATAAGTTTATTACTCATAAACACAGGCAATGAGTTTGTTACTCATAAACACAGGCAATGAGTTTGTTACTCTATGTACACAGGCAATGAGTTTGTTACTCTATGTACACAGGCAATGAGTTTGTTACTCTATGTACACAGGCAATGAGTCTGTTACTCATAAACACAGGCAATGAGTCTATTACTCATAAACACAGGCAATGAGTCTGAGTCTGTTACTCATAAACACAGGCAATGAGTTTGTTACTCATAAACACAGGCAATGAGTTTGTTACTCATAAACACAGGCAATGAGTTTGTTACTCATAAACACAGGCAATGTTTATTACTCTAAACACAGTGAGTTTGTTACTCTATGTACACAGGCGATGAGTTTGTTACTCTATGTACACAGGCAATGAGTTTGTTACTCTATGTACACAGGCAATGAGTTTGTTACTCATAAACACAGGCAATGAGTTTGTTACTCATAAACACAGGCAATGAGTCTGTTACTCATAAACACAGGCAATGAGTCTGAGTCTGTTACTCATAAACACAGGCAATGAGTCTTCTGTTACTCATAAACACATGCAATGAGTTTGTAACTCTCATAAACACAGGCAATGAGTTTGTTACTCATAAACACAGGCAATGAGTTTGTTACTCATAAACACAGGCAATAAGTTTATTACTCATAAACACAGGCAATGAGTTTGTTACTCATAAACACAGGCAATGAGTTTGTTACTCTATGTACACAGGCAATGAGTTTTGTTACTCTATGTTACACAGGCAATGAGTCTGTTACTCATAAACACAGGCAATGAGTCTGAGTCTGTTACTCACACAGGCAATGAGTTTGTTACTCATAAACACAGGCAATGAGTTTGTTTCATAAACACAGGCAATGAGTTACATCAGGCAATAAGTTTGTTACTCATAACAGGCAATGAGTTTGTTACTCATAAACAGGCAATGAGTTTGTTACTCTATGTTGGCAATGAGTTTGTTACTCATAAACACAGGCAATGAGTCTGTTACTCATAAACACAGGCAATGAGTTTGTTACTCATAAACACAGGCAATGAGTTTGTTACTCATAAACACAGGCAGTGAGTTTGTTACTCATAAACACAGGCAATGAGTTTGTTACTCATAAACACAGGCAATGAGTTTGTTACTCATAAAAACAGGCAATTAGTTTGTTACTCATAAACACAGGCAATGAGTTTGATGTTCATAAACACAGGCAATACGTTTGATGTTCATAAACACAGGCAATAAGTTTGATACTCATGCACAAGCAATGAGCTTGGAAGTTACTCTTGAGTACTGGCAACAAGTTTGTAATGTTACTCATGAACACTGGCAATAGTTTTGTGATGTTACCAAAGAATGCTGGCAATAGTTTTATGATGCCATCCATGAACGTGGGCAATGAATTTATTTTCCATGAACATTGTCATATGCGTGTTAGGCTAACCGTGAACACAGGCAGTGAGTAACTGGTACTATCGGCACAATAAGTTCTGTTCAGGATCACAAGGCACTCAGACATTCATACTATCCTTGAATAAAGGCAATGCTTTGTGGGGCTTGTCATAAAATAAGTGGGAACTGTGATGCTTCCTTATACAGTGCGTTGTGGAACTGTTCATGAACACAGGCAGTGAGTTTTGGATGCTATCCACAGTCAAGTCATGAATTTCCAATGGTGTCCATGAACAAGGCTTTGAGTAAGTGAAATACGCATTAACACAGATAATGAGGTTGTGAAGATATTATGAGTTAAATGCAGTTGTTGGTGTCCATTAATTTAGTGAATGCGATGCTGTAATGAACGTCAGTGTTCGTCAAGCTATCTATGGCTATCAGGTGTTTGATTTTATTTGCTATATAGCACCTGAAATATTTAAAAGGTCATCAGGCAGTCAAAGCATGTACCAATATATATTTTAAAATACAGTATACTAAGGTAGGAGCTGTTGAGTCTTTCTGATATTGATTAGGTGGCAAAACTGATCTATGATGTAATCATTTCCTCCCTAACAAGAACTCACATTGCACAACTTCGTTGTTTTATTTTAAAGTTCGGCGGTATCTTTAACTTTTACCTGAATTCTTGAAAGATCAAAAGTATCTTTTTAAGAATACGACTTTGTTCATAGTAAGTGGTTTGTCTTAATTTTGATTTTGTCGATTTTCAGAATAGTACATTTTCTAAGTATTAATATGCAAATTTTGTCTTGAGTGGTTTCTACGTATAGTGAGAACTTTTAACTTTAAATAGCGCCAGAAGCAGAGTAGCACTGTAAAGTATAAATTTTGTTATACGGCCTTAATGCATAATTATGGTATAAAATGTACGAGATAATCTTTATCCAAATGATTACAGGTTTTCAGTGGGTAATAACCTTTTTTGGGCATTGACTGAAGAAACATAACTCATGGTCTTTATAAGCTATTTATATAAATACAGTTAATTATCCATAAGTAAGATACCGTACCTATTTCAAGAAATATTAGAGTTAACGTTCTCTTCACGGAGTTGCCGAGTAATTGCCGTGAGAGCATTTTCTGCTGCCGTTGTTTTTCTGTTACAGGTCACAACTTGCTGAGGAACCAGAGTTCAAGAAAATCTGCAGACAATAGGCGGATTTGCGAACCTTTGAGTTTTATGCTGATATTTCTGGGGATCCAAGATGCCGACAAAACAGATGTAGGCTTCTGTTCATTTAATTTCTAAAATTTCCATACTGCCCTTTTCATTGAAATCCTGATCGGTTTGTAAGCGAAGTTCCTCGGATATTCTACATTCGTAAAGCTACTATTTACCTGTGCATTATAATTTTCTTTTTTTTATTAATAAATAGTGGGTCTTTAGTATTCGGTTCTTGACTACTTCCTCGATATTTTTATAGGGAGAAACAAAGTATGTGGAATCTGGTTTATCATCCATAAAATTGCAGATGTTGAAGGTAAAAACGTACTTAATTTAGAAATATACCAGAATGTTTAACAGTATTCACGTGTGAGTGAATACACATGTGAAAGGCCTATATCTGATTTTAAACGTAAGGAAATTAATGTAAGCCACCCTCATGGAATTGTTGAAAATTCC
>NC_089794.1:48497041-48514541 GCF_040412425.1 Macrobrachium rosenbergii | reverse complement strand
TCAACGTGTGATAATTTTTAATTAAGATAATTGACAGGAAGTCAGCCAGCTTCTCTTAAAACCACTTGCTATTCACACACATTAAGAAAGCGGCGTTTGTTCTGATGCTGTGAACAGTCCGTACGTAGCTGAGCATCACAAAATTTGAATTTGGGCGGTTGATTTGAATGCCTCACTGTGACTTTAAAATTTATTTCAAAAAGCAAACTCCAGAAGGCACCCCTCCCGAATACGAGCTTTCAGAAAAACTAAGTTTCACGGCTGTATCTTTTACCGTTATTCCTCCACAGATATGCTAGGTCCCTCAGCCACCCACCCCCTACCACATCCCCTGAACGCCAAAAATTGATATCCGGATCTACGGAATGGCTGAACGGATGTCGATGAAAGCTGGCGCGATTCGAGACCTTGGTGGGAAACCTTTAAAGCCAAAGTTTCATCCGGATCGGTTGCATATTTCCAGAGTTATAAAGGCCCAAAGTCGAGGTTTTCGTGTACTCCGAGTGGCTGGGCTTTACTAACCGCCAACTACGTGCCCGTTGATTAGTTAACCTTTCTTATTTAAAGAAACATTTTCTGTAGTTTAGTAGCTGTATTCCATAACAAATTAGAAGGTCAAACATTCATTTAGAAATATATTAGTGTGGATTTTTCCGACTTCGAGGAAAGTTCCCCCAGTAAATCATGCACAATGCTGGCAGTTTGCACGAGCAAGAACGCATATTGGCACAAGGCCAATTTAGCCTAGCAACATCAACTATACCATGGAACTCCAAAACTGTGAAGACAATATATGAATTTGATCCATCACAGTATTTTATTTACTCTCTCCACGTTACAGTATTCAAATGAATTCGACCATGGTCGTAATTCCTTTCATTGTTATTATGCAATCTCCCTATTAATCTAACATAGGTATACAAGAGGTAGTTACTTTGATAAGCTGAAAAAACTATTTCAATAGCGGGTAATCCATAAATTTCTTGAATACTCACGAGAATCATCATAATTTTTTCTTTAATGATAAAGTCGTAACTTACAACGTTTGGGAGCGAAATAATTCCACTGAATATCCGTGACTGTCTCGTTCCACGCGGTATATTTCAACCTCGCTTCCCAAGCGAAAAATGGCACAACTGGCGTGATCAAAGCGAATGCGTCACTGCATGCAGGAAAAAGCGTGACTGAAAGACTGGATTGTTCCAAATAATGAATGGGAAATATTGCAAGAATCTTTCTGCAAACTTATAACTCTAATTGCAGAAGAATGTGAGGCAAAGTAGAAATGTGGATTGTATCTTCAGCTGCCTGAACATGAAGTAAACATTTAATAAATCGGAAGAATTCTGATATTCCTGTGATTCCTGACCATTCACGAACCACGTCGTTCTACTAATCACTATGAAACAATCAGCAATAACCAGCGCCGGCAACTCTAGCATTAAAATTTATCAAAGTTTTAAAATAACTCGTACCTAAAACCCAGGATATCTCTCTCTCTCTCTCTCTCTCTCTCTCTCTCTCTCTCTCTCTCTCTCTCTCTCTCTCTAGTATATATATATATATATATATATATATATATATATATATATATATATATATATATATATATATATATATATATATATATATATATATATATATATATTTAACTCGAAGGGCAGATTGCGAAGAACAGAGCGTTGGTGGCTATGAGATGAAAGGAATGGGTGAAGGAGTGTTTGTTCAGAGATTGCCCTAATAAAACCGAGTGTGAGAGGGAAAAAAGTTGCAATGGTAAGCATCAACGGACCAGGAATGGAAATGAGTGAGGGTGAAATAGAAAGTTTTTTCTATATACTGAATACCAACATGGCTGTGTCCGGAGAATGAGAAAGGCAGATAACAGGGAAAGAGAAAAAGCTAGTGAAGTTGGTAGTTACGTGATGCCTGGAGGGAGAGAGAACTGAGAAAATCTTAGAAGATCTTTTCTGAGAAGAGTCAAGACTCTTGACTGCTGAGAATTTTGGGTCTTCTGAGGAAGAATGTTCAAAAGTTGACTTGGGATAGCAGAAACAGTGAGGAAAAGACTGTTACATTATGTGTTAATACAGATTAGAATGAAGACCATTATGGTGGATCTAATGGCGTAACTGTCTTTTAAAAGCAACTTGAGAACAGAAGGTAGTTTCATTTGGGGAAGCAAAAACATAAGGTCAAGGGTTAGCATCAAGGGAAACACTGGAGAGGGTTTTGACATGCTTTGCGCAGAAATGGATGATGAAAAGGACTCTATTTCAAGTGTTTATAGGAGGCACGACAGTGGAACAGAGAAATATTTTTGACATGCTTTGGGGAGAAATGGATGATGAAAAGGACTGGATTTCAAGTGTTTATAGGAGGCACGACAGTGGAACAGAGAAATATATAACCTAAGCTTAAAGTATGCCTAAACTATTCAAGTTTCAGCTTATACTGTTGATAACAGACTGACTTCTAATGGCAAACAACTCAAAAAAAGAAACCCTGCAATAATATGACGCACTATTAAAAAAAAAATTCATCTCCCTAAAAATCCAGTACGGTATCTCAGGAATAACAGTTATAAAAGTGATCGCCTTTCTTTCCACACATGTAACTCTAGCATTATGGGAAAATAAAAACCCACGGAGAAAAAAAATTCCTCGCATCAATACAAAACCTCTTGGCTTTCGTCCAACTCGATCAGCAGTTACAGGCACCCCGAGTAGATAGCGCCATCTACCAAGACAAACTGTAACTACATCCAACAGAAAATGACTATTTTCGTCTATGCTTAAAGTAAACAGAGAAAAAAGATATAACCTCCTTCCTAGTAAACTCACTGAGCAGACCATTTTGTTTGTAAATTCTTTCTTCCTGCTCTGGTATTTGTGCACAGCTTAACGGACCTCGGTCAAACAAGGCATTATAGATCAATGAAAAGTTCAAGGAATAATCAACTAGAACATCATAAACTAATATTAAGCACATTATACTGCAATACATTACCACATCAATAGCTTGATATCTTACTATGAATCAAAGACAGACAGGTATGCAGTTAATCTGTGCCACGGAAAAAATGGTGACAAAAGTAACAAGAATGGTAATTACTGAGTTTCTTAATCCAAGTGAATGCCAGAGTTGATATGAACAGCAAAATATGCATTTAAGAATGGTCTATTTTGAGAATACTTCTTAACCTAATCACACATGAATGTGGCTGTCTTGTCGTGTTTTATTATCTAAAGCTTGTCACGGGAAAGTTCTGTGAGTGTTAAAGGTACCTTTTTAATAAAGAATTATTTTATAATTAACGAGAAATCTCATATGTTATAGAGAAATACAATCAAGGACGTTTACATTCAGAAGTTGTGAAATAATTAATTAAACCACGAAAAAACCTTGAGAAGTTGTGAAATAAATAATTAAGTCATGAAAAACCTTTCTCTAAGGCTGTAAGAAAAACTAAGAAAAGCTGAAATGTTTACAGTGCGAAATTTCAATCCTAGTACGGCACGTTAAAAGCACCCTCCTTCTCCCTACTATTTCGTGGCGTCGTATCCCTAGAAGCTATAGCATAATGCAGTGCTATTTTTCACGTCAGAAGAATAATATAAAAACATATATGGGAGAAATTTTCATAAGAAACACCGAACATGTACACTGACCGATACTCATAGGCTACGTAACTATGACGCTTTATATTCGAAAAAAATATGATCATAACCTACAAAAACTGAGGACCTTTTTTTTGGCAAGACGTTTTGTTTATATTCGGCGTTGATGAAACGACGATTTTACCATACGAAAAAAATTATTATCAATCTTTTCCTCGATTTGTTGAAAAAATTAATGAGAAATTAAATTAAACAATAAAAAATGCGCCGAAGTTTCTTCGGCGAATCGAGTTTTCTATACAGCGTATAATGCTGTATGAAACTCTCAGCGCTCAGTTGCTTCCCAGATGCGGTCAAGTAAAGGTGCGTTGGTGATGCCTCCGGAAAGTGCTGCCAGACGCACGTTCCATGGCTAATCTTAACTTTAAATAGAATAAAATAAAAACCACTGAGGCTAGAGGACTGCAATTTGGTATGTTTGATGATCGGAGGGTGGATGATCAACATGCCAATTTGCAGCCCTCTAGCCTCAGTAGTTTTTAAGATCTGAGGGCGGGCAGAAAAAGTGCGGACATAAACTTATATACTTCATATCGCCGATTATCCTCGAGTGAAGTCAGTTCCATCTCAATTTCAACTAAGTTTCAGTCAATCGATGAAATCGTTCTCCTTTGAAATAAGAAACGGTTTATAGCCTGTGACTAGATACCCAGAAATAATGGTAATTTATGGTGGCAGTAATGCACTGTGATTTCTCCGTGGGGTTTGGCCACTTTTCCCGGAATGGCTGCTCGCAAATCATAACCGTATAATTCTGATGACATGAAGTTCATATACCCTCACTCTTCTTCGTCTTCTTCTTTAACTGCGGAACTCCACCAAGCCTGAAGAGCCGCTAATCAAGCGATCAACACACGGGTGGCGCCATCTGCTAAAAGAAATGACAACTAATGCTAAACAAACACGGAAATGTCTGATCCCCATTGATATCTACGTGTTGTTCGGCCTTCATAAAAGAATAAAAGATGTGGAATACGAAATAAAAAACGTTCGATTTTACATTATTTCTGTGGCTAAAATGAGTCAAATACGAAAAGATACTTAAAATTCAAATTAACCCATACAGGAATGACAAAAGAGGGTCAGAATTAAACATAATTTACTGTACAATGCTGTATTTGTTGTGAAACGTTACACATAAAATTCAACGGTTATCGTTTGTCAGCTGACATTTCCTTCGGTAAAGAATGAAAACACAAGCATCATTCTTAGCTCATACTTATCCATCACACCAAAAAGAGTCACTGGAGGACACTTCCAGGATTAATAACTAACCAGGTAGCGTACTAGGCACCCCGTCGAATTATCTCATCTTCACATGAATAATGGAGGAGAATTCCACAATGCCGTCGTCACTGAAGCAGAGCTTAACTTCGACCAAGATTCTAGTCATAAGCAAAGGCTCCCTCGGTCTCTGATAACTTTTAGTCCAGGACCTGACTTCAGAAATTATGTGAAGTAATGAGGCCACCTTCCAATCAGCCTACTCTATAAACTACAATGTATAACCATATATTTATTATGCCCGTGGAGCAGATATTCAACGCGTAGCAAACTTCACGTTGAACTATCATCAAACCTAAATCAAGATAATGCAAGGTAACACAAAGTACTTGATATGTCATCCGTACGATAGAATAGCAAAATTTCTTCACTTGACCGTCACCTAGCTTTGGCGAGATTGTCATAATTATCATTTAAGTAATGATTCAGCAGAATAGCAGGGAACACCCCTTTTTTATTCTTATTTGTATTATTCAATATTTAATGGATCTGGTTGCAAATCAGTTCATCATAACCATCTCACAATGAGTCGGAGATACGTGGATAAATACATAAATAAGACAGTTCTATAAACAGATGGGTACGAACATAATACAAATGTTAATTTCGTGTCTTTAATGAACCCGAAAATTACGTTAAATATTACTGGTTAAAACAGTGACATAAATAGTGTTGTTTCTTTAATGACGAATTCTCCTCCTTGAACAAACAATATATAACGACTCATCAAAAATTCATACCTCTTACCCCCGTTATTCTAAATGAACCCTCCTTGGGACATGCGAGTATATTAAACTGGGCTGGGACAAAGTTCTGTGACTGCAAATTAAATATAATTATTATCTATTAATATTTTCAACAGAGTTAGTATTAGTTTTATGAAAAAACAAGTACTTGCGCTATTCATATTATTTTTAACATCAACATTTTTCAAAGGAACCAAGATCGATGTCTATAACAGTTTTTTGGGGACTTTGTGTTATGATAACATCTTAATTTTTCACAGGATCAACGCCGTTACAGGAAATAATATATGTAGTTTAAGAAAACACTTCAGACGCGTATCTGGAGTATACAGTAGTCTAACTGAAAGAAGCCAATGGATGAAAGCTGGGAATGGAACTCTTTATGAACGTTTTGCTCTATAACTGCCTTGCAAAAAAAAAAAAAACTATCAAGAGATGAACATTCATTCACAGTAAGGTATTCAACTTCACACTCATTTTCGTAACTTCCATCATAGTCTGCATATTTATTGTTGCTATTGGATGGGGTATCATAGCTGGCGATAGCACAAAGAGATATACAAAAATCGAATGAGACATTTCTCTTCCAAACACCAAATATTGGCTTCCTTCAATTTGATCTCACGCTATAAAAAGTTAACCGTCGTTGGGTCGTTATCGATTGAGAGAAAATGGGACTAGAACCAACAGAAAACGAGGATCTTTTGATCGCCCCCAGTATTTGGTTCATTTCCGATGTCGAAGGGAAAAAGTGAATATGCATGAAAACCCCATTTCTACGTCATTTCTGTGCCTTAATGGACTATATAAGGCACAGGGACCCAATTTAAACTTCTCCAAAACTTGTATAAAAGGTCATTACAACAAATAGGGTCTGCATAAAATACAACTTACCATAAAACTCTGCACTACTTGCCGAATGTTGCTCTGAAAATGACGTGACTGTATAAACTTGCAAATATGAGGGTTATTTTAGCTGAGGACCCAGTTAACCTCTCCGTCAATAACTTAATTATAAGAGCAACCACAATAAATACTACTTGATCACGTGATAGATCATTCTAATCTCCTTTTCGAAAAGCTATAATAAAGGACCCTTCCTGGAATACTATCGTGATCAACTACTAGACTGAGTAAAGCACCCGCTCACGGTAATAGGCTATATGCATTCATTTGTGTATCCATCCAGTCAAAAAACGACGGCAACATTGGGAGGGTCGAGACGGAAAGTCCCGCAAATGGAGACGTTATCTACCATTCTGATTTACTTAAACTTAGGAAAATTAGGCAGTCAGACCAGGCACTGGAGCACTTCAAGCCGTCTGGCGTTTAAGTCAATGAAAAGAGGGAGCTTAAGTGGTTGGATAAGATAAAGAGATCCACGAAATAAAGATGGAGTACAAGGATCTAAAGGTGTAACTGGGAGAAACCCCCACAGTTGCACAAGGAAGTAATAGTTAGAGAGGTTGGACAGTAAGACCAGAGAAAGGAGGTGGGAATGGAGTAAAGTAAAAGGCTAATAAGTAGGTGAAGCTAAGGATACCTACACTGACGACACTAACCTCCTTCGGGGTACTTACTATTTTGAAGCTAACATCTATTCTACCCGCTTATGTAGAGGCGCAATGTTTCTTTCGACGTGACACAAATAATGAAAGAAGAAAATATGCGAATACACACTTCGCTTTATATGACTAAGACTCCTTCACAGTAACATAGCACGACTTTGAGCTACGAGCAATGTCAACTCTCAAGATTATAAATGCTTCGTTTATGAGAAAAACAGAATAGTTCCCCCTTGACCAACAGCTGTGCAACTGAAGTTACGAAAAGATCGATCCAATAACAAGAAATTTCCTTTATCCTCCTCGCTATGAATCAAATACAGACACACAGACAGATGACACGTAAATGTTCATACTTAATAAACAACTGAAATACTTTAAATATTTGTGTTTAAATACAAAATACTTAGAAAATTTAAATACTCTTTTGTGAATGAGTTTTTCGATTCTGTCCCACAGTAACATTTTCTAATGCCTACTTAGGCAGCCTGGTAGCCAGCCTAGAGTCTAACTGAATCTTTTTCGGCGAGAAGAATGATCTTTGTTCTTTCGTCTAGTACAGCATCAGTGGCCCTACTTGTTTGAACGCCAGATAACCTACAATCAATAATCTCTCGTTTTTGACTAAGTTGGTTCCATGCCAGAACTAGATCTTGAGCCTGGAGCTGCCAGTTATTGATATCTTAATCTCGGATACGAAAGAGGTGCTTGGGATTGCAACTCATAGTTCTCATATGAATTATCATAGATCTAATATCAACACTGAACATTTCCGTTTTTCATATGACTGAACAAACATATTTACACCGAACTGCGATCAATAATTATGATACAACAGGCACTACATCAGTATCTGTCACAGGCCTAACATTATTCAGAAGGCTATCATTATCATTTGCACGGAACAAAACTTAATATGCGATCAAAAACACATACACTAGCATTTGCTCTGTTATGATGCGACAAGTCATTTATTAATGTTAAACAACCGAAAGACAGATCTATTTTCGGTGGCCTTGATTATACACTGTGGCGGCTGTAAAGAAAACTCGATTGCGCCGAAGAAACTTCGAGCATTTTTTACTTGTTTGTTTTGTCGCTGATTCTGAACAAAACGTTCCTAATCAAGGCCACCGAAAATAGATCTATCTTTCGGTGGTTTCAGAAGCACGATTATGGCTAACTTTTACATTAAATGAAATAAAAACTACTGAGGCTAGAAGGCTGAAATTTGGTATGTTTGATGATTGGAGGGTTGATGATCAACATACCAATTTGCAGGCCTCTAGCCTCAGTAGTTTTCAAGACCTGAGGGCGGACAGAAAAGGTGCGGACGGGGAAAAGTGCGGACAGAATAAAGTGCGGTCGGATAGACAAAGCCGGCACAATAGTTTTCTTTTACAGAAACTAAAACTGGAATTATGTACATCTATTGAGCGTATTGTGTTTATCCTTCGCTTTGTTCGTCAAGGCCAGCATATTTATTTGTCGTTGTCATGCATCATAACTAGTTATCGTATTAAAAGAGGTAAAAACGTTCTTTCTGTATTAAACGCCTAACTATGAACTCGCTCCAACTTGAAGAGAGAGAAGTAACTAGAATAAAAGGTGCAGTACACTGATGCGGCGCCATTTATCGAGAGAAATGTAACTACAGCTAACACCATCTATGATCCTTTGGTTTTGCGGATGTCTTTATTCGAAATCACGTCTCTTTTTCCTTATTTCTTTACATTAACTAGGTTGCTTAAATAAGGAAATGGATAGATAGACAGAACATGGAATTTAGGCCAAAGGCTAAGCACTGGGACCTATGAGGTCATTCAGAGCTGAAAGGGAAATTGACAGTAAAAGGTTTGAAAGGTGTAACAGGAAGAAAACATCGCAGTTGCACTACAAATCAACTGTTAGGAGAGAGTGGAAAGTAAGATGGAAGAAAGAGAATATGAAAGGAGGTACAGTAAAAAAAAAAAGCGAAAGGAGTTGCAAATAGGGGCCGACGGCACGCTGCAAAGAACCTTAAGTAATGCCTACATACAGTGCACCACACGAAGTGCACTGACGGTGCTACCCCCCACGGGAACACACATTAAAGAACATTATATTAAAGAGCATTTCCTGGGACCTTGATTAATAACGCAATCAGCTCTAAGACAAGCTCTGAATTTCTCATTGCTTGATAAATAATGCAAGCCTGTTCCACAAAGCCGCGCCCCAGATTATCCGGACTGAAGTATATCTCAACTTCAAAGATTCCAGTTAAAGTTGGATTCCCGCAGTCTAGGATAACTTTCGCTTAACGTTAAACTACGTTTTAGTTTACAACTAGCTGTCAAAAATGATGAAATTTCATGAACCGAACAAAATTAATTCATAAATGTCAACGTTCTTAAGATATCCAGGTCAAAGGTACAGACTCCCTCTTTATTGACCGACTGATTGATTTATGAAATTAAGCTGTCAAGCCAAACGCTGAGGCACTTTCAGCCATACAGCGATCAAGACAGTGAAACGAGGGAATTTGAGGGGTTGAACAGCGACAAAAAGAGATTTAGTAAATAAAGGAAATGAAGTATAAGGACCTAAAGGTGGAACTTGGAGGAAAACCCGAAGTTACACAATGAAGTAACAGTTAGAGAGGTTGGGGAGCAAGACTGAAGAAAGGAAGCGGAAATGGAGGTAAAGTAAAAGGCTAGAAAGCGGGTGTAGCTAGGAACCAAAGGGATAACAACTGCAAACATCCTTTTGTACTGCCTACGGTGCACGGACTCCCTTTTTATGAAAGCTTTCGGATTTGATCATGATTTGGGCAATAATGGTATGGAATATAATACACAAAAACTTTTATTACACAAAGCTTTGTTGCATTTGAGCAAAAAATTCTCTCTCTCTCTCTCTCTCTCTCTCTCTCTCTCTCTCTCTCTCTCTCTCTCTCTCTCTCTCTCTCTCTCTTTCTTGACTGCAATTGACCAAGTAGCATTAACGTGCGGTCACCCGCTATTTTATTAAAAACTCTCTTGAGCCAAATGTCAAAAATGTCTTTAGGTTTGAACGTCAGAATCTTTTCGCTACACTTCAAGCAATGAGAAGATGTAGAAATGGTTAACGGAACCTATCTTACCTAACAGCTGGCGAGGATATATCAGAAATTAAAGAAGTAAAGAAAAAAAATTACTAACAGGTGAGACCTGGAAAGTCTGAAGAGGAAAAGTAAAGAGAAGAAAAAGGTGGATTGGTTAAATAAAGAGGGATCCTATTTATAAAAAAAAAAAAAATCAGTTTTCTGAGGTTAATGCTCGAGGCGTGACAAGTGAAAGCATTTGAAAGAGAGATGAAGCCGAATGAGCATTTTTGAAGGGGACACATAAAGACTGCGGGATTGAATTAAAGACAAAAATACTATTCCAGGACAGTACATTAATGGAAACCTCATTAGGTCAGAATAGATAGTATTAACACGGCAGGGGGGCACTTTGAAATATAGTTATAAATAAACTGTTCCTGAGGAAGATGCTATTTTTGTTCCACCATCAGAAAAGGAACAGTTGTAAGTGTGATTGGACCTTCTTTGGCTGGAACAAACATGAGGAATCCCGAGGACTGGAGAGCACCTGATCATGACTGAATAATCGCGAAAAGGTGAACCCGTCTAGGATAACTCAAAGATGACTCCAGTGTTAAAGATGCCTCGCGATTTAGAAAACACTGAAGATATGACAAGTGACTGGGAACTGGGTTATCATGAAATTTTCAAAAAAAGGGAGATTTGAAAACTGTGGAAATTTCTGAAGTATCAAGCATACAGTAGCCTACTGATGGCAAAAGTATTCTATTTGGTCCTCCTGACTAAAGTTTAGAAAAATTTAAAAAGCTCTCGTTCGACAACTACGATATGAACAGGCCTTTTTTACGAGATGTAGAAAAATTCATAAAAGAACTACTTTGGAGGATTCTGAGAAGTTATGGCCTACCAGAAAAATATGGATCCTTGATAAAAATCCATCAAGATAGAGAGTGCCGTGTGAATGCTGATGTCAGCTGTCTCCTGAATTTATTGTTGACAGTGATGTATTGCAAGGAAATGTGTTATATATCCTTCTTTTTGCAGTACTTATGGATTTTGTTTATGCACAGAACTGTTGGAGAAAAGAGGACACGGAATGGATTGATGGTGGGTAACAGGCAGATCTTGATTGTGCATATGATGAAATATCGCCTCGTAGAAGAGCACAAGATGTGCAGGAATTAGTTGCCAGACTGAAGTGTATGGCACATGGTGCTGATTTTAACATCAATGTTGCCACATCAAAAGTTTGGGAAAATAACATGCTAGTGTAGAGGGAATAGCACTGGGAGGTCAACCGCTCAGTGATCATGCCGCATTTAGTTAGTGGGCACAGTTATTACAAATGACGGATCTCTTGAACAAGAGTCTGCTGAAGAACTGAAATGGGCAAATCAGGTAATGGGCATACTTAGATCATTTTAGAGTTTTGAAAACAAAGCCTTGGGGAGAATACAAGGTACAATATAAGATCGCATTTGTAAATGAAACCCAAAGAAAGATTGCATATGTTCAGTATAAAGATATAAGACTGATGGCTGGTCGGTGACCCGGGACACCAAGACATGTTCCTTGATTACAGCCACATAAGATTGTAAGACAGGCTATTACATTTATTATCTTGCAATGAATTAGAGATAGGCTAATTAGGTAATTATACATGCAGGTAAATACACTTTTATCATTTTCTCTCTCGGTTTGGCAGCTGTTTCTATTCTTTCATGAATACCCGATTCTCTACACGTTGGGCAACTGGTCTCCTCTATGGCCTTCACGATAAGATAAAATAAGAAATGAATGCAGAATATTAAGATAATACAAGTATAGGAAAGCGACGAACAAAACAAAAATACTGTGCCTCGTTATGAGCAAAGGTGAAAAGTAAAATATTAATATTTTGACACGTGATGAAATAAAATCTAAAATTTTCCTAAAAATGATAGAGCAATGACTCATGACATGAAGCAAAAAAATCTCGAAAGTAATATGAAAGCCAAGACAAGTAACGTAAACAATGAGAATCAACAATAAAAAATGTACTGGGCATAAGATATAATCATTTCATCAATGTCAGCATAGTCACCGCTGCCATCGCATGATTCATCGTCATTCGCCATCATATTAGGCGGACACAGACCACAAAAAGGTTAGGGGGAACTCGTAACCGAGACGTGTTCATCCAACTGGCTGCCTCATAAAGGGTTAATAGTGCCTGTGCTGCCATCTGTTGAGAGAAAGCGTAACTGAAACCGACGGAAAACGAGCTCCGTGGATTACGAAAAATTTTTCAGTTTATATTCGAAGTTAAAACGTGGAAGTTTATTTAGCTCAAAATAAAGTCGTGAGAATCTCTTTCCATGTTTTTTTCAGTCGAGTTAACTCGTTTAAATGCGACAAGAGATTAAAACAAATACTGGAGTACCTGAATATTTCAGTAAAAATGTTAGTGCAACATATGGAAGTAGAGCTAAATATTTCTTTATATAAAAGACTAAAAATGTTTCAGAATCACCCTGTGTATGTATTTAGCCGTCAATTCGAGCGCTAGCTAAATGCTTTCCTCAACAAATCTTCATACAGTGATTCTCATGATAGGTGCAGGCTAATGTTTTCTTGCTCCTGTCGAAAATACACAAACAATTTTTGTATCGATAAAGGTTGTCTGTTACTAGATACTCACTGAACAAGACCAAAGCATACATCAAGTACATCTATTTTTTTCTTGGCAATCCTGCAGTTTGTTGACCAATAGTTCTACAGAGTCTTCCTTCAGCTTTCTCTAATATGACCGGTTAACTTCGAGTCCTTCAGACGCTGAGCTTTCTTCAAGATGTTCCCTTCAATATAGCTTGTGCTTACATTTTCTTTGTTTCCTCTACAAATTTTCAATTAATAATAACTAAACGATCTACGCTTTATTCATGATCTTATCGCTACTTACTTATGCTTCACTTTATTCTTTATAATTGATTATTACTATCTACGATTTGGGTGCACAGAATATTTTCCATCAATTAACACTTATGATGTACAATTTCCGCATCTTTACAGTATAAGGTACAATTTCCATATCTTTATAAGGAACTTCTCTTAACACTTACATCAACTGCCACTCAAGAACTCGGATTTCGTTTGGGATGTTTTATCAACGATCACATTCCGCCTAGGCTGCCATAAGGATTGGTTTTTCTCAACTATTACTCACAACTTACGTTTGAATAAAGTTTTACATCAAAACGTATATCGCCTTTTGTTAAAATAATCCAGTTTTAGTAGCGCACATGTTCCGTAGCTTACAAAAGCTTTTGTGCTTTGTAAAATGTTAAGATTCAGGTTAAGATTGGCGAGCTTTTTATCTATAGTTTTTATATAAAAAACGGATACACTTTTAGATGACTATTTTGTACACAGACTTTGGGATACTCACAAAATGTCTAAATATAAGCTAATATTTGTTACCAAAAACTTTTGAATCATATAGGGCGTTTTATGCCAAAACAAGGGTTTTTACTCTGGTACTTTCTTTTTATTTCTTTTTTTTTTACCCGCATCTCGGCTTCCTCTTCTAAGAACAACAAAAGATCAGTGCTTCCCTTGGAGCGTTGTATCGAATATCTATTCTGAACTTGTAATTTTCTATTAATAAACTCTAATCTCACTTTCATCAAGATTTGTATATCTGTAATCACTAGACTTATAACAATACGGCATAGTTTCAAACAAGGTATTTCTATTAATCATCGCTTGCCATCCAGGTCGTTTTATGCATCTTTATATCAGAAGGCTCCAAAGAAGTTCATGATTTAGGGTTTGTATTATTTCGTATCCAAATATAGCTCATTTTACATTGTAACTCATGATCGAGCATCAGCTAAGGTAAGGAGTATAATTACGATCAATAAATATAATCACTCAAGATTCCGACGCTCCTCGTAGTTTCATGGGAAAATATCCACATCATTTCCAGAAGGCTTTTATTAAGTGTCATTGACCTAGAATCCCTCGTGACCCTTTAAACAGTTACTTACTATTCAGCCTCTCCTTCGTGATTTTTATCAGTTATCGCTAACTTTCCATATAAACTTATTATACCAGAAATCCCTTGCGATTTAGCTTTTCTTTAAGGCTTTTCTCAAGGATCACTTACAATAGAAATTTATTGTAAGGTACTATTTTATCGGAAAAATCTCCAAGCGAAGCTTCAGATGACCTCTTGCATCACCTTCTATTAACTTTTCAATTCAGATTTTCTCTAGATTTTTTCATAAGTAATCGCTCACTTTCAAGAATTGATTTCCTTTTACCACTCATAAATAATGATCTCTCTCTCTCTCTCTCTCTCTCTCTCTCTCTCTCTCTCTCTCTCTCTCTCTCTCTCAATAAAAGAAACGCAACACGAAGAATGTTTCTGAAGTGATCAACGGTCATTGAAAAACTAGGCTTTAAATGCGACCTCTTTATCATTCACGACTAAACAAGGCAAGAAAATAAATGGCTATACATAAATACAAAAAGCAAGAACACCCAAACAGACCGCAATATAAAAAGAACTGAATAACCAAGTCCTACAATAAGGAAATTAATATTGATCCATACCCCAGTAACAGAGATCTTTATTCGGCATGGATAGAGATGAAATTTGACCTCCCCGCCGCTTTATTTCCTTATGGGCTCGCCTGCCAATCATTCCCTGTCCCGCTGCCGGATGGACTTGTAAATGGATATACAGAGCATATTTTTCAACTTACATTCGTAACATATCTGCGTATAATTGATTACATACCTAACATCTTCTCGAGGTAAATAGATACACATAATATGTACAGTATGTGCAGTCGTATATATGTAGGAGTTTATAATTATATCTACATACATATATGTATGTATATGTGTATACTGGTATATATACATATATACATATATATATATATATATATATATATATATATATATATATATATATATATATATATATATATATATATATGTATGTACTACATATTACTACAAAAATATTCTAATACCGAATTCAGTACAGCTTGGGTACAACTTGTACCTAAATTAAATTATAACTGATAAATGCTTCGCCCCCGCCAGGAACCGATCCTGGGCTTTTGTTTTAGACTTTGACCACTCAGCTATGAATGCACTTATCAGTTATAATTCTCAATGGATGTAAGTTATTCTCAACGCCTAGTGAATGTAAAAACGTCATGCACGTATATATATATATATATATATATATATATATATATATATATATATATATATATATGTATGTGTGTGTGTGTGTCTGAATGTGTCCGTAATGCTGTTGTGTTATATTTCTATATATTATGGGAAAGAGCTTATATTTATATATATATATATATATATATATATATATATGTGTGTGTGTGTGAATATATATATATAATCAAAAGCTGTTGTTCCTGTTATATTTCTATGGGGCCACCCTGTATTATGGGAAAGAGAGCTTATATACAACCAGTTCCGAGGAATTTTAGGCCATCAAGAGATAACCAGTCGTCCACAAGAGAGGTGGCCGATTCCCCTCTGTCCGTATGGTATCCCATGGACTTATTATCACCTAAAATTCCCTATAACATATATGAAAATATATTACTATAATGAATGTGTATTAAAGGACGTTTGTAGCTTTCTTGATTGTATATGAATCATGATGTGATAAATATATATATATATATATATATATATATATATATATATATATATATATATATATATAGAGAGAGAGAGAGAGAGAGAGAGAGAGAGAGAGAGAGAGAGAGAGAGAGAGAGAGAGAGTAAATCGCGCGCTAAAGTATAAAATCAATTGCAAATGAATAAAATATGAAAGACAAATAAGAATCCAGCTCAACCTTCCGAATTCTATATCCATCGATATTCTCGGTTTTCCGGCCAAAGCTATCGACTATCATGGATTATGGAGATAATTGTTCAGTTCCTTGAATGAATTTCCCGGAAACCATTGAACGTTCACCCAACCGGAGATAATTTTGCTTAGAGAGAGAGAGAGAGAGAGAGAGAGAGAGAGAGAGAGAGAGAGAGAGAGAGAGAGAGAGAGAGAGAGAGAGAAATGTATCACTAATGTTTATTTTGCATAATACCTTCTCTCATGTGACAAACTTTTCGGATTTAAAAAGAACTAATTGTAGTACTAACATTTTTCTTTGACGAAACGGTGAACAAATAGTCCACGAATACTATCACTCGTTGTTATTTTAAATGGCTTCTCATTTCTATCATGATGGCGAATATGTAAAAGCAAATGGTTAATGTTTATATATTCATATATATTATATATCTGAAATATATGCTGAAAGAATACGAAGGCGAATATTACATTCTACTTGTGGCTACTGATATACGAGTATACATTCAGGAGCCACAAGAAAACTGTACACAGCGTTTCTGTGTTCTTTCATACATTTATTTACATTTTAAAGTTACACACACACACACACACATATATATATATATATATATATATATATATATATATATATATATATATATATATATATATATATATATATGTGTGTGTGTGTGTGTATAATATATGTATATATACATGCATATATATATATATATATATATATATATATATATATATATATATATATATATATATATTTTATATATGTGTGTACATACATATACAGTAAAGAATACGCGATGTTGCTTTCATCTGTGATAAACCTGCCTTTCTTCATATTTCCCAAAACTAATGCTACCTTTAATCCTCTGTAATACAGTCTCAGGAAAGAAGAAAAGTGCATAATCATAAATTATTTCGTTTTATCAGCCTCTTTCAATTCATTGTAAAGGAGAACTTCACAAACTTACAACGACTGATAACGAAGAGCCCTGAAACACTTGGATAAAAGGCATTCCAACAAGCACCCTTAGAGCTGCCACAGGGTGAATAGGGTATGAAGGTATTTGCGTTATTCCTTGTAAAGAATGTATTAAGCGTCATACCCAAGAAAAGGCGTTCCCTGCAAAACCGGGAAATCGACCACATTACGGCCTTCACAAACAGCTATAAAACAGTTGCACAACATGCATGCGCGGATGATCACGCAAGAACGTCAAGTCCGCCGCATAGGCTACTCTGTGGTGCGTCATGACCAAAAC